>NC_053435.1:68263062-68360281 GCF_007990345.1 Gossypium hirsutum
GCAGAGTTAAGATTCACAACGTGTTTCACGTGTCTATGTTACGCCGATACAGATCTGACCCTTCACATGTAATTGCGCCTACTGAAGTTGACATTCTTCTAGATATGACTTATGGTGAAGAATCGGTCAAGATTTTAGCTCGAGAGGTTAAACAGTGAAGAAATAAGGATATACCACTTGTGAAAGCTTTGTGGCATAGACAGGGAGTCGAGGAAGCCACATGGGAACTCGAGGAGCCTCTAAGAGAACAGTATCCGAATTTTTTCACTGGTAAGATTTTCGAGGATGAAAATCCCTAAGGGGAAGAAATGTAACAGCCCGATTTAGGGCCTAGTCAGAACAGTGGTCTTGAGACCACAAATCTGAAGTTAGAAAAAAATATTTTATTATTTTATGAGGTTATAGTAAATTTTATTAGTGCATGAAAAATTTGGTGAGCTAATTTTAATATTTTCTAGCCCAATTTTGAAAAATGATTAAATCGCATAAAAGGAAAAAGTTACATTTTTGTACCCAATTGAGTTAAATAGCTAAAAAACTTAAATTGAGGGCTTTTAAAGGGAAATTACACCCATTTTATTAGTGTTGGCCAGCCATGTGATGGGTTTTAAGCAAATAGTCAAAGTATTAGGTGGATGATGTCATGATTTGGTGATAAAATAATGCCTAAAAGCCTAGCTATAATTTCTTTCTTCTCCATCTCTCTTCTCTACCAAAAATATCAGTAAAAATGGAGTTTTGAAGGCTGAAAATTTTTAGCAACTAAAAGCCCTCACAAGTAAGTGATTCCCACTCCCTTTGTTGATGATTTTTGCATTTTGATACCCTTGAAGCATGAGTTTTCAAATGAGGGTGATATCTTGCAAAATGGTCAAGATTTTAAAGTGTTACCATGAAAGGATTTGTGATGTTTATTGAGTTTTTATGGAGGAATATGAGTCCTAGTTGTGTTATAAACAACCTTTGTAAAAGGTGTTAGCATGAAAACACCTAAAGGGGCTATTTTGCATAAGTTGTAAAATAGTTAATAAGTATGTGAAATAGTGATAATTTGAAGTTGCTATAAGAGCAAAAATAGTTCGGTTAGGCCTGAGTAATAATGAAATTTGATGAAAATCGACTTTCGGGCATAGGGATAAAATGGTCATTTTGCCAAAGTCTAGGGGTAAAATAGTCATTTTACCAAAGATGTAAATTTATGATTTCTTAATCCTAATTAGTGACTAAATGAGTGCGTATTGTCATTATAGATCAAGAATTACCAAATCCAAACCTAGATCGGGGGAAGGCCAAGCAAACTGACTAAATCGAGTAGCCAAGTACTTTTGTAAATCGAGGTAAGTTGTATGTAAATGATAAAACTACACTGTTAATACTTGTATTCATATGGCCATTGAATTGATATTGTATGGGTTTTAAAGTTATGAATTGAGAATGCCTAGTAATAATTGAGATAATGTAAGACATGTCTGGGACATGCTTCGGCCATATTATGAGAGCTAATGTAAGACCATGTGTGGGACATGGCATCGGTATCTAGATTAGGGCTAGTGTAAGACATGTCTGGGACATGCATCAGCCATACTATGATAGCCAGTGTAAGACCATGTCTGGGACATGGCATCAGCATAGAGATGAGTGCTAGTGTAAGAAATGTCTGGGACATGCATCAGCCATACTATGATAGCCAGTGTAAGACCATGTCTAGGACATAGCATCGGCACAGAGATGAGTGCCAGTGTAAGACATGTCTGGGACATGCATCAGCCATACTGTGATAGCCAGTGTAAGACCATGTTTAGGACATAGCATCGGCATAGAAATGAGTGCCAGTGTAAGACATGTCTGGGACATGCATCAGCCATACTATGATAGCCAGTGTAAGACCATGTCTACGACATAGCATCGGCACAGAGATGAGTGCCAGTGTAAGACATGTCTAGGACATGCATCGGCCTCGACAGAGATAGCCAGTGTAAGACGTGTCTGGGACACGCATCGGCTAAGAGTTGTGCTAGTGTAAGACATGTTTGGGACATGCAACAGCACGCGCATATGAGAGCTAGTGTAAGACCATGTCTGTGACATGGCATCGGTAATATATCTCATGTTGAAGGTTCATAGAATATCCAGCAGTATTCCAAACATTTCAATAATGAGAGTTATAGATCAATTTTGATAAACAAAAGAATAATCATGTGTGAGTGGTACAGGTACCTATATGGTAAGCATGAGTAACGAGCTTAATTTAGAGAACGTGACTCGAGTAGATGATAATGAGTAAGTTAAATTATGTTTACCTTTGAGCTATAAGTATGATGACTAATGGTGAGATTGTTGTTGTATATTTATTTATATGCAACTTACTAAGCTTTACACTTACCCTCTTTCCTTTCCCTCTTCTTTCAGTGTTATCAAGCTAACTTAAGGATCCCTTAAAGTCAGAAATATCGATCACACTATCGGCCGCAATACCCGGTATAGTTGGATTTATATTTTTGATGGTGGCATGTATAGGGCTAGACTAGGATGTTGTATTAAGAGAATGATTCATCTATTTTGGCTTAAGTCAAAGGCCCTTCATTTTGTAATCAAGCCTGGAATAATGGCTATTATTCATTTTGATGAATGCATATAATGTTGTTTCTATGGATGAATTAGTGCCCTTTGTGATGAGATTTATATATTGAAATGATCTTGTGTAGGTTGTGCAAAATAGTTGACAAAAAGGGGCTTGGGAAATAGCCTAGTTTGTCTACATGGGTAAGACACACGGGCATGTGTCTAGGCCGTGTGTGACACACGGTTCACACCCATTAGCGTGTGCTATGGCCGTGCGTCCCCTACACTTAAATTTTTAAAGTCATTTTAGCACACGAGTAGGCCACACGGGCGTGTGCCCAGGCCGTGTCATAAAGTCAGTATGCATGCTTGTAGCACACGGACAATAGACACGGCCGTGTGTATCGACCGTGTGAAGGACACGGGTATAGGGCACGGGTGTGTTCGTGGGCCTTGTGGTTTTGGCAAAATGCTTATGATTTCAGACACGGGTTCAGGACACTGGCGTGTCCCTGGCACATTATCGTGTATTCTATACCCACACGGGCGTGTGGAGTCTTGATGCACAAAAATTTTATAAGTTTTCTTGAGGTCTCGGTTGGGTTGCAAACAACCCTAGACTTATGATTGGGCCTCGTAAGCCCATATATGAGTTAGTTGCTTGTGAAAAGAGAAGCTTTTAAATTTTTTGAAATTTCACGGCCCAGTTTTATACAGTTGGTTGAGTTTAAGTCAGGTCGCACCACGAACCCTATCCCAATGTCGGATACGGGTGAGGGGTGTTACAGGTTATGATGCTTGTTATTTGCATAGGAACTTACTAAGCTATAAAGCTTACTCCCCTTTCCTTTCCCTTATCTTATAGTGTCACCAAGCTAGCTCAGGCATCGAAGACTATCAAAGATCTCTCACACTATCAACAATTATTTTGGTACCAATGATTTCAACATTTTGAGTTATGGCATGTATAAGGAACTTGTTCATTTTTTTATGTGTCATAGTTGATTTGGCCAAATTTGTTGGCTTATATTGGTTGAAAGTTCATTTTGTATAAGGCCATTTGAAATTGGCTACTATTGGTATAAGTAAATTATATGAAATTGTTTTTCATAAATGTGGGAGTTTACATGATTTGAGTTGATAAGTATGTGATGTTGTGTGTGATAGATGGTAGCATGTGAATGATGTATTGATGTCTTGGTTGTGGCTGATTTGGTTGTATGTAAGTGTTTGGATTGGTGCTATGTTGTGTTGTGTAGGTGTGTGCAATAAAGGGTGGCAAAAAAGCTTGGTAAATAGCCTTATTTTTGTCCACACGGGCTTGTGTCTAGACCGTGTATGACACATGTTCTGCCCCATGGGCATGTGTTTCGATTGTGTGTCCCCTGTACCCTAATTTTTTCAAAATAGAATGATTAGAATTGAGCACACGGATGTGTGTCTCAGCCATGTGGATGACACGGCCTCAGGCACGGGCGTGTGTCCTGGGTGTGTGAAGTTTGCACCTATTTAATGAAAAATCATGAATTTTAAATTGACCACACGGCCTAACACATGGGTGCGTGACTTGGCCGTGTGTCTTCAATTTGTTCGTGGGTGTCAAACAGAGAGTTACACAGGGTTGGGACATGGGCGTGTGTGACCACACGGCCTGCCCACACGAGCGTGTCCCATATCCACACGGGCGTGTGACCTTTGTTTTGTGCAAAATTTTCTAAAGTTCTAGTTAGTCCCGAGCCATTTCTAATGCATGTTTTAGGCCTCGTAGGCTCGTATTAGGGACTTTATGATTAAATACAAAAAGTTTTAATTTGGACACAAATTTATGACTCAGAATTGTATTAAAGTTTGTGTGATAAGTCCAGTAATGCCTTGTACCCGGTTTCGGCGACGAATACGGGTAAGGGGTGTTACAAAACTCGAGGTGTACAAATCATTATCTGTCAATTCATATTCAGGGGTACCCGTTAGAGCACATAACCAGGGAGCACACTCTTGAGCCACATATCAGGATGCTCAGATGAGCCACGTAACCATGTAACAGGACACTTATCTGGGCTAATCAGGAAACTGATAGGAGTTTTACTCAGGAAGCTCATAGAGCTTATCAAATATCTCTAAAGAGATACTATTAGGAAGCACCGGATAAGGTAACAGGGAGTTCAAGCGAGCCATGTCAGGAAGCTCATAAGAGCCTATATCAGGATGCTCACGTAGAGCTACGTTTGTGTCTGCATTATATGTTGGATCACAACCGATCCAATCATGTAACAGGACACTCACATAAAGCTACAGTAATGCACAACACATGCTAAATCACTACCGATCAGGATGCTTGCAGGAACTATACATCAGGATGCTCGAAAGGCCTTGTATCAAGATTACTCATCCGAGCTAAATCCCGTCCGCAACATATGCAGGACCTTAATATTAATACAGGAATATACTATATCCATGACTTTCAATTATTCAAACGGGATTTAATATTTTTCAAGCATTATCAGGCATGTGATTATTTCATACATTTAAAATATTCATATAATTCAAATAATCACATTCCAAATTCATTTCAAGCATAAAAGTAATATTTTTATCATTTATCATTTATCGGGCATTATCATTTATTTTAGGCATTATCAGTTATCAGGCTTTGTCGAATATGCTTTCAATGTTATATATATATGATATTTATACAATTCACAATCACAACATTTAATTCAAGCATATAAATATATATAATTTAGTTACACAAACTTACCTCGACAAATGTTCATGTACGTAAAATCTACTAATCGACATTTTTCTCTTTTCCTCGTTCTAACTCTAAATTTTGTTTATCTAGATCTATACAAGTAAATTTAACATCAACTTAATACAATTTAAACTCAATTCAGTCTAATTCACATCTTAGGTAAATTTACCATTTTGCCCCTAAACTTTTAATTAATAACGATTTTGTCCTAGGCTCGGAAAATAAAATTCATGCAATTTAATCCTTGTTCCAAGCCTATCCAATTTTTACATGTAACATCTATAGCCCATGTATTTCATAAAATTCAAAATTTTTCCATGAATTTTAAAACTTTACAATTTAGTCCTTAAATCATGTTTTCATCAAAATTCACTTTATAAAAGTTGTTTATCTATCAACAACCTTTCATATTCTACCATAAATTTCAAAATTTAAGCATATTCATCCATGTAAAATTTTTCATACTTTGATAACTTTACAAATTGATCCCCAAAATAGCTAGATTATGTTATCCCAATCTCAAAAATATAAAAACTACTAAAAACAGGACTTGAATACTTACCTAATTAGCCAAGAAAGTTTTCTTTCTCCTTCCTAGGCTTTCCATGCATTTTTGGGAAGAAGATGACATAAAATGATGATATTTTGTTATTTAATTAATTTATCACATTTTATTTTTCATCTTTCTAATTTCATCATTTTTTTTATTTTATTTTCCATGGATGAATCATCATCCTTAACAAATAAGCACTTTTAATGGTCTAATTACCATATAAGGACCTCCACTTTAAATTTCTATAGCTATTTAATCCTTTTAGCTATTAGAACTCAACTTTTACACTTTGTGCAATTTGGTTCTTTATCAAATTAAACATGTAATCAATAAAATTTCTTTATGAAATTTTCGCACAATATTATTATCATACTATAGATCATAAAATAGTATTAAAATTATTTTTCTTTCAGGGCTCGGATGCATGGTCCTGAAACCACTATTGTAACATCCCGAATTAGGGCCTAGTAGGAATAGTGGTTTCGGGACCACAAATCTGGCATAGTAAAATTTATTTTTATTACATTTTTGTGGTATAAAATTTCACAGGATGATTTTGTGAAAGTTTCGTTCGAAAAGTTTGATGTTTGGGCACTCAATTTGGTCAAAAGGACTAAATTATAAAAAGTGCAAAACTTGAGTTCTAGAAGCTAGAGGTGTCTAATTGCTATGAAATTTTAAATTGGAGGTCCTTATATGTCAATTAGACCATTGGTTAATTTTTTGGACAAAAATGAACATGAAATAGGTGAAATAGAATATTTTTAAGTTAGGGGCATTTTGGTCATTGATAATTAAAATAATAAAAAGGGAAAATAAAAGCCAATTTTATGCTCATCTTCAACCTTTGGCCGAAATTTACATGGAAGCCATGGCTAGGGTCTTTTTTCAAGCTTTCCAAGCTTAATAGTAAGTCCGTTCTTGCCTCGTTTTTAATAATTTTTACGTTTTTAAAATCCTCGTAACAAGATCTAGCTATTTCTACCATTTATTTAAGCTAGGGTTGATGTTTGAAAATTTACCCATGTGATATATGTGTGTATTTTGATGTTTAAGGGAGGAATATGAACATTTTTCATGTGTTAAATGACTTTTACTAAGTAGTTTTCGGTGAAAATGCTAAAAAGGACTAAATTGTAAAAGTTATAATTTTTTTCATAAAAGTGTGATTTAGTGGAAATTGTGGACTGCTATAGTTATGAAAATGATTCGACTAGGCTTAAAGTACAAAGAAATTGAATAAATTTCATTTTTACAAGCCTAGGGGCTAAATTGTAAATATGAGAAAATTTATGGGTAAAAATGAAAATTTTTAAAAGCATGATTTTTGGGTCAATTTGATTAATGTGAGT
This sequence comes from Gossypium hirsutum, assembly GCF_007990345.1. Classification (NCBI taxonomy): domain Eukaryota; kingdom Viridiplantae; phylum Streptophyta; class Magnoliopsida; order Malvales; family Malvaceae; genus Gossypium; species Gossypium hirsutum. The sequence goes on from NC_053435.1 coordinate 68,270,282, forward strand.
AATAAATAAGTTATATTTGAAATGTTAGATCAAGAAAATCGAGATTCGAGCTTAAATTAGGAAAGTACAAGATTATGGACTAAAATGAAATAATTAGCTGTGCTCGGATTTGAGGTAAGTTCGTATGATAATAATAATGCAATGTTATGTTTGAATTGTATTCCTTACATATATTGTATGAATTAATATATTGGAAAAGTTGATGGAATGGTGTATATATGTGGAAATATGACAAAAAAGAATATTATATGAAATGCAAGAAAATGATGATACATGACAAGTGATATAAGAAATATGTGATATATGTTATGTAAATTCTTAAAAGCTTATTTGCTATTTGATTTATGCCTTATTATGCTATGAATGGGCAATTGGTACTATGGATAATGAGGTCGACACTTCAAGTAAGTTCGGCAGAGATGTGGTATCGAAAAATCCCGTTTGAACCTTAGGAATAGTTTAGGATACAAGTGACATGTCACTAGGAATTTAGAAATCTGAACATGTTGAGTTGGTCTGGGTTCGTGATATGTATAAGGCATCCGAGCTTGTTGAGTTGGTCTGAGTTCATAATGGATGCGATACATGTAATTGGGTTCCAGGCAATGGTCTTGCGTGCCCTACCGGTGGCTAGGTAATTCTTGAGTTGGTCGGATACCTAGCAGCTTGTGTGAGCAGCCCCTGTAGCTACATCTTGACCGATAGCTTTAATTAGCAAGCCCATGAGTAGCTCTATTGTGAGCATTACATGTTATGAGGTAGCTTTGGCTACATCTGTATATTTGGCACTTATGTGCAAGTTTTCCGCATATCCAATAGTATTCTGAGTGTTCAACTAGTAATGTAATGGATAATGTGATGAAAGACTCAAGGAGGGCATGTTAAAGAAGGTATGGTTATGTAATATACTACGAGTGAGTACAGGTATGTACGCTAAATTCACGAGCAATGCCTTGATGAAGAATGACTTATGGTGAGAAGTTTATGTATTTGTATATATATGAACATATGATAAGTATCCAAAAAGGCTTGAATGATGAATAATATTTATGGTAATGTTACTATATCTTTGTGTAATTGATCATGGAATCCATGAAATAATGAGTTCATGATTAGTTGAAAATGAACTTAAGAGAGTTATCATCATATTGCACTAAAACAATTTTGGATGGCAGCATTAGTCTGACTTTGAAAATCCACCAAAAATTGTGGAAATCGAATTACATAGAGAAAACGGTGTAAGCAAAAGAATTTCATATTATGAGATATTTGAATTTTTGTGAGACAGGGTCAGAGTGATTCTGGACTCCCCTGTCTTAACTTTGGAATATCACTAAAAATTTTTCAAAAATAATTATGGATTAGAATTCATATGACTAAATTCTTAATGAGACTATTTTCAATAGAAATAGACGGGAACATTATCCGAATTTCGTACTATGAGATAATTAAGTTTTAGTAAAGGAAGGTCAAAGCTGTCAAATAGCAGAACACGGGTAACTTTGAAGAATAAACTATACTTATTGGCTAATTCATAAATTCTGGAAATTTTCTGGTAAGAAGATATATGAGTCTAGTTTTAGGGACAATTAGTAAATCTTAATTTGGAGTTTCGTAGCTCCAGATATAAATAATTTAGTAACTATGACTCGAGAAGACAGCTTGACTTGAACATAAGTAAATGTGTAATTATGATTGTATTACCTTGATAAGCATGTTGACATATTGATTATTATTTTCATATGTACTTACTCATCTATAAAGCTTACCCCTCTTCTTTCCATTTCTTTTAGCGTTGTTAGGTTAGCTCGAGGTTGGAGATCGTCAGAGGCAGCATCACACTATCAAATAATCAAGCCGGGGTATTAATAAATCTTAAGTGTTTTCAAGTGAGTGGCATGTATAGAGACTTAGTACTTTATGATATGTGTTTCATAATTTGGCCAATTGAGTTGGCTTATAATGATTCATTTGTATCGAGCCATGAGATATGGCTTATATTTGATCATTGGGTTGTAAACCTAATTGATTTTGCTTGACTGTTCTAATGTCTTGATGATGTGCATGATGTGATGGCTTGAGATCGATGGATGTATGATATGGTATGTATATTTTATGGATGAAAGTTGATCAATAGATGTGACCATATGCTTGGTATAAAAGTGTAAATTTAGGGTAAGTTAATGATGTTAATGAAGATGGCAAGGCCAAATGAATATGGTTTGGTATGTCTAGACTTGATATAAAACGAGTGATGTTATGCAAATGTTATGTTTGTAACTTAATTGAGGATGTTTAATCTTTAATTGGATACCATGTTTTATGCCTTTGATATGAAAAACACAAGTATGATGATATGCAAATGTTATGTTTGTAACTAAATTGAGGATGTATAATCTTTAATTAGATACCATGTTTTATGCCTTTGATGTTGTATAAGTGTGTGAGGGATTCAGGTTGACTAAGGCTTGGAAAATAGCCTAAGTGTTGGCCACACGAACAGAGACATGGCCAAGTGTCTTAGCCGTGTGGAAGACGTGGCCTAGCACATAGGCGTGTGTCTTGGCCGTGTGACCTTAAAATATTGCTAATGTCATAAACAGAGAGGTACACGGGCTGAGGACACAAGCGTGTGACTCTCTAAACATGGAAAATTTTCCTAAGCATTGTGAAATTTTTAGAAGTTCTCGGTTTAGTCCCGAACCAACCTCGATGTATGTTTTGGGCCTCATAGGCCCGTATAAGGGACAATATGCATGTGTTTGAATGTTTTGAATTGGTTGAAATTTTATGGCCCAATTTTATGAAATTGTGTACGTTTAAGTCAGTAATGCCTCATACCCTATCCCGTCCTCGGGTACGGGTAAGGGGTGTTACAACTGTTCTGATTTTATCAAAAATGGGTTGTTACAGACTATGTCTACGAATTGCTCACATACATTGTAAAGAATAAAATAATTGAATGGAATAGTAAAATAACTCAAATTTATACTGCAACCATTAAAGACAGTTAAAGTTTCATCAAAGTAATCCCAACCTTATGAGATTTAACTCATAGGCTGGCAAATAAAGTTCAACTCAAACATCGTTTTCATCACTGTAATTCGTGAAGAAATAGATTAGAAATAATGGAAGAATGTAAGGAAGATAGTGTTCGCTTGTCCAATCCACACTCCAACTGCATAGTGTCCTAAGGTGGCTGAAAGGGGTTGCTCGCGTCTTTCCTCTTCCTATTTTTATTCAGCCACTACCTTCTAATTTTCCTAAGGATCTCTACTCGTAATTTCTCACCCTAAGGTTTCCTCCTTTTCTTCTTTTTAAATTGCTTTGTTTTTTTTTCCAGGATAATGCCAACAATCCCAAGATTTATCTTCTCCTCTTTTATAGGTAGATTTATCTGTTACAAGTAGAGTTGGGTTAGATTGAAACTAATATGCGCTGAATGTTGACTGGGAACCTTCCCAGCATTGCCACGGAATATGAGCTGGAAATTTGACCACCTTTTTGCCTCGACAAAACTTCAATATTTTATTTCTTGTTCCTCATCCTTCACCTACCAATACCACAAAACAGAACCCTTCCATGAGCAATTAAAAGCACCTAATGTGACACTCCTAACCTGTATCCGTTGCTGGAATGAGATTACGAGGCATTACCTATAACACGCCTTACCCATACCTGAGGCCGGGATAAGGTACGAGGCATTTCCGGAAAAATATACAAATATTAAACTAAAATACGGGCCATAAAATTTCATTCATATTTCAAAACGTTCATTCACTTACACATAGTCCCTTATTTGAGTCTACGAAGCCCAAAACATACTTTAGAAAGGGTTCGGGACTAAACCGAGAACTTACAAAAATCTTGAAAATTTCATGCCTTACGGCTTCATACGCCCGTGTCCCAAAGTCGTGTTCCATACACGGCTGAGACACATGGTCGTGTCTCTGCCTGTGTGGAATATACCTAGGCTATTTTCCAAGCTTTGGTCAACCTTAATCTCTTACACACTTATACAAAATCAAAGCATATAACATGGTATTCATTTATGATTAAATATTCTCAATTAAACCACAAACATAGCATTTGTATGTCATCATACATGTGTATCTCATACTCATTTTACCTTGTTTATTATAGTACCACTTATACATTTATACCAAAATTATCATCTTACCAAATATCTTCAGCTTAATCATCAAGCATTCATATTTAAAGCTAGATCACATCTTTATAAAATACCACAATTTAAGATACGTAGAATAACATGTTTGCCTAAAACATTTCAATTCAACTCCATACCCAACAAGCATTACATTGAGACTAGTCATATATATATACATGTCATGATACATATCATTCTCTTTCTGTTTTCTTATAAACACATATCAATTATTTCATTATATCAATATTTCATATACCATAGTTTCCATGTATTCCACATATATTTATTTTCTTCCTCCTCCTCTCCATTCCACATCCTTAATGTATATAGCATTCTTGTAAGTACGATTTCACAATTTACTAATAAATGCTCACATCAAACTATCCACACGAGTCATAGTCACTTACTTATTTATAATTCGAGCTACAGAGCTCCAAATTAAGATCCGTAAATTTCCCCTGAGACTAAACTCACATACCTTTCCACCATAAAATTTTTGTTTAGCCTATTAGTACATTTTATTCATTAAAATTTCTCCTATTTCACATTCTGACAGTTCTGACCTCTCTTCACTAAAAATTAATTATCTCACAGTACAGAACTCGGATAATGTTCTTGTTGATTTATCTTGAAAATAGACTCATTAGGAATTTTAAAAATATAAGTTTAAGCCTCTAATTATTTTTATCCAAATTTTTGTGATTTTCCAAAGTCAGAATAGGGGATCACATAATCATTCTGAACCTGTCTCACAAAAACATAAATATATAAAAATACAGAACTTATTTTCTTTCTTTTTTTCTTTTATATGAAAATAGACTCCTTAATATTTAATTTGATATCTCATCCAGTCTCTGATTCAATTTTTACTATTTTTGATGATTTTTCAAAGTCACGTCACTGCTACTATCCAAAACAGTTTTAATGCTAATTCACTCTTTCACATTTTCTTTGTATTAACCTCATTTTAACATACATATCACAAATCATTTTCACCACATTTCATACATCACAAGTATAGGCCCATGATTACAAGGTCACAATAAAATCATCCTCACGTATAATTTACTTGTTTATAACCTTACCACATCCCGGTCATTTAATGTACACATCATTCACATAACCAAGTTCCTGCACTTATTCATCACAAAACTCACAAAGCAATACATAGAGAGTCTCCCGTTGAACACTTCGGATCAATCCTCAATACTTGGTGGTTTCAGCACATAGCTCCACCCATCATATAGTTCAGCTCTCTTGTACACATGGTGAACACTTAGTACCACCCATGTGACCTAGCCAGTTTATCTCGTAGCTCTCTTGTTTACATGGTGTCCTTCACCTGGAACCACGCATGCGACCTAGCTACATATGTCCCGTAGCTCTCTTGTCTACATGGTGTACACATAGTATCACCCATGTGACCTAGCTACATCATAATGTCTTGTAGCTCTCTTGTACACATGATGTGCACTTAGCACCATACATGTGACCTAGCTACATACTATTTGTATCATCCAATGTTTTTGCAGGTTCAACGGGATTTCTCTCTCTTTTCCAACAATTTCACCAATCAAGTAATTATCCACAAACATATTTCCAATATTATTATAAAATATCATAATACAAGTAATATTGATGTATTACTTACATATAAACTTACATCTCATTTAATATCAAGGCAATAACATTAAATTACACATTGCCTTATTAAAAATCATATGAACTTACAGTTTCCCATAATATCCATAATCATAGAAATCACATTTATGTATGATAATTCAATGCACTTCATGCACCATAGACATATTTTTAAATCAATTCATAAACTTGGCACCATAATCATTTAATTTAACATAATTCAATTAATTTACTAAATTTAACTTTCAAATATAAATTACAGCATTATTGCTGTATTATTATCATACCAACTTACATACTTTCAACACCTTGGAAATTATAATAAATATATCAATTTTACATTGAAACATGCATAAATTAATGCTTATTATACATATGAACTTACCTCGATACTAAAACGGCCATTTTACCAACTTTCCCAACTTTCTATTTTTCTTTCATTCTAGGTTCAAATCTCATTTTTCGGGATCTAAAACATCATATTTTACTTATTTAATTAATGTACTATTCAAAACAGTCCTTAACTCAAAATTTTGAAAAATTACAATTTTGCCCCTAAACTTTTGCATATTTACACTTTTTCCCCTAGGCTTGGGAATTAAATTTCATCCCCTATTCTTATGTTTTATGACATGCTGATCACTTTTCCCTTCTATGGCAACATCAAATTCTCACTCTAACATATACTTATGACTATTAGGTATTTTTACCGATTAAGCCCTTGTTACTCGTTTTCACTCAAAACTGAGTAGCACAAGTTGTCTAACATAATTTAAAACCTCATATTCTATCATAAAACATCAAAATAAACACATTTAACCTATGGGTATTTTTCTAAATATGAACCCTAGCTTAAATTATTGCTAGAATAAGCTTAATCAAATTACCGGGATTCCAAAAACGTAAAGAACTTGAAAAACGAGGTTAGAACGGACTTACTATTGAGCTTGGAAAGCTTGAAAACCCTAGCCATGGCTTCCCCCATGCTAACTTCGGCCTCCATGAAAAAGATGAGTCAATTTTGGCTTTATTTTTCCTTTCTATTTCTTTTAATTACCAAATGACCAAAATGCCCTTCCATACTAAACTTTCAAAAATTCCATCCATGTCCAATTTTTGTCCATCACTTAGAAATTGGTCAAATTTCTATTTAAGACCTCCTAATTAATATTTCAAAGCAATTTCATACTAGAAACTTCTAGAATGCAAGTTTTGCAACTTATTCAATTTAGTCCCTAACTTCAAATTGAGCACTTTATGCATAGAATTTCTTCACGAAATTTTCACACAATCATGCAATCATATCACAGACCTCAAAATAATCATAAAATAATTATTTCTCTCTCAGATTTTGTGGTCCCAAAACCTCTTTTCCAACTAGACCCAATTTTAGGCTATTACATTACCGGTCATATCACAACTCAAACGAACATTCATTACATTACATAATTCGTATCTCATTCCCATTACAGAACTTATCATTTAACACTTAAGCATAATCAAACATGTATCAGCAAATAACAAAATAGAGCATGTGATAAAATATCTATCTTATTAGATGAACGACAAACATAAAATTTACGCACATACACATATATATTAAAACTAAACAAAACATATATATAATCTTAATAAAATTATAATGGCCGAATATATTATAGTTACTAAATAACCAATTCCAAATTTCATTTTTAACTAATTCATGCCTCACTCACTTGACTAATATTAAGTATTTTCTAAGTACGATAGCTGAATCAAAACATGCAAAGTTTATAAGTTTTCTACTTTTGCATAATACACACATTTGATCAAATCATAAGGCTCGATTTCTATTAATATAGAGGATAAAAACTAACATTATATTTTTAAAACACAAATGCCGATTCAATATACTCTTATTCGATCTCCTATTTCATGATTAAACAAATTCACATATTATGCATATTATTCTAGGCTAAAACATCCACACAGCATAATAGACATATTTATATATATACACATCAACATGTATTATAACAACACCAAAATATACATCTTTTCACATCACAAGTTATGCGCATATAACCATACTAATTTATACCATTTTCAAGCATCAATACTTAAACATAACATGCCTATTATAATGATATCTAAACTTCATTCTTATCTCATCAAATAAGCCATACAAAACCAAATCTAAATACTCAAAAATTTAAGCATAATGTTTTTACATACTTGCCATCACAAACTGACTTTAAATAGCTAATCCACAAGTAAACATGTCATAAGCATACACCTTTATTTTGACTAGGTTTAGCCAAATATACTCATGCCTTGAACAACCTACCATATATCTCAAAAAATAACCGAGTCCATTACAAATACATATAACATAAAAGTTACTCATTCAACTTATATATCACATACCGAAAATTCAACAAGCATTCATCAATTACCTCATTGTCGTAACATATAACCAAGCACCACTTCATATATACCATATAATATACATACCAAAATAAACTCCAACCATGATCAAATATAACTGAATTTAAGCATAAAGATTAAGCCATTTTCGTATGGCTATATATATACACTTTCAAAACCAACCAAAACAAGTGCTAGACTATACATGCCATAGGTTCAAAATTCAAGCTTTTAAAATGCCGAAATAACGATCAATAGTGTGACGGATTTCCTTGACGATCCCTGAGCTTTTAACTAGTTTCCAAAATCTATAAAACAAAGAACAAACACACATAGTAAGCTTGAATAGCTTAGTAAGTCATAAGCAAATAAATCGTTTCAATGACATACATAATCAATTAAGCTAAGCCGAATCAAGCAAACCTTAACCACATATACATTTATCATGCTTGCAACTTCATAAACATCACATCAATATTAACACTATAATGTCATTTGACCGAATATGAACAATTACATTATCATATATAATTCACTCTTTGATCAAGCAAATTTCATATCTTCATCTCAAGTACCAGACTTACCTTACTTTCATAATCATTTAACTTCGTACGTACCTGAACCATTTAGCTCATTTTCCCATTCGGTCTTAACTCAATATTGCCCGTTGAACCATTCAGAATCAATAAGGATACTCGGATAGTTCAAAAGCTCGTACAATGCTAACATCCCAGACATGGTCTTACATGTAATCACATATCGATGCCACTGTCCCAGACAGGGTCTTACACAAAATAATATACGATGCCGATGTCCTAGACATGGTCTTACAGTTAAATCTCAAATCGATGCCAATGTCCCAGGCGTGGTCTTACACGAAATCACATATCAAAATCCTATGTCATGACATATGTATCTTAACTATTTCTCAGAGTCGTACGGGGCTTTCGGATGTCGTAATTCAATCAATTCTAGCTCGTAAGTAACGCTCCCATGCTTAATTCAAATTGGCATATACACGTACATTTGTAATAATTCAATTCGGGACTTATAAAATATATACATTCAAATTTTAACAATATTATTTACTTATAACTTACCTCGGACGAAGACGAACGAATTGGAACGACTATTCGATAACTCTAGATTTCCCCCGATGCAATTCTGATTTCCTTTTTTCTTGATCTAAATTAATACAAATTTCACTTATTTATTCATATATTCATTCAAATTCATCCATAAACACACAAATGGATAAATTGCACTTTATCCCCTAACATTTCACATTTTTCACAATTTAGTCCCTATTTCACAAAACACAAAATATTCAAAATTTCACTACACCCATGCTTGGCCAAATTCACTAAGTTCATTAGCAGCACATTTCTTTCATGTATTTCACATTTTGACCCCTCAATTTACAAAATTCAATAGGCATTTTTACTAAAAATCACATAATTAAACATGAAAATCTAACAACATATATTTACTTTTCATCATCAAACACAAAAATCATCAAGCTTTCAACAATGGAAAATCTCAAATTCATCATCAATTCTGAAAATTAAAGCATGGGCTAGTTAAAACACGAAGCAAAGATTTCAAAAATTTAAAAATTATCAAAAATCGAAAAAAATGAACCTTGAATCAAGCTTGGACAAGGCCGAATGTAGCTAGCTTATTTTCTTTCTTTTTTTCCTTTAAAGTTTCAGCAAAAATGATGAACATAATGCATGGTTTTATGTTTTATTTTATTTAACTACATTTTAATACATAATTTACATTTTTAACCTTAATGAATTAATTATAAACTATATAGTGGTTGTCCAAATGTGTCCACTACTGTCCGAGCTATTAATTAATGGTCTAATTTCATTTTAAGGCCTCCACATTAAAAGAACATAGCATTATAACACTTTAACAAATAGCTAGCCACTTTTACAATTTACGCGATTAAGTCCTTTTATCAAATCAAACACTCAAACAATAAAATTAAATCAGGAAAATTTCACACATATAAATTAACATGTTGTAGACACCAAATAAAAATAATAAAATATTTTTCTGACTCTGATTTGTGGTCCCGAAACCACTGTTCCGAATAGGGCCTAAACCAGACTGTTACACCTAATATTTAAACGTAGCCCAAGTTCTAATGCAATGCTAAAAATACTAATGAAATGTCCTAAAATGCAACTAGCTATACTTAAGTATAGTTAATTAACTAGGTCCAAAGGCATAAAAGATGACGCTTTTCAAGAGTTATCAACTAGATTTTACATCCTTTACAAATTAGCCCTTTTTTTAATTAATTAACTATTTAAATATTAAAAAATTTTAACCAATTTTTAATATAGCCCTAATAACGCTCTGTAAATATTTAAGGGCTTGATTTATAGAAACAAGGTCCCGATACCTCCTTTTTCTAAAACCACTTGACTTTAATGATATACCACTTGAACTTAACTATTCATTCAAATAACATAAATTACCAAATCAAAATTTATTATAGTACTATATTTGACTCATAAATATTAAATAATAATATTTATGAACTCACTCGTTGGATTTGTGGCCCCAAAACCACTGTTTCTAGCATTACTGAAAAATGGGCTATTACACTTTACTTACGAAGCTAAATTGCCACCAAGGTGTCATTTAGGTGACAAAACCCAAGGTTTTATCTTTCCTTTGATTCTTCTAGAATTTGGCTTTCACTGCCATTACACTCGTTCTTTCGTTCAGTGTTGTTAGAATACGACATCGAACTAGGGCAGTTATTGACCCTGTCTTGGTAGACCCTGGTAGCCTACTTCCTAGATTGTTGTATGCGCAATGAACCACCAGTCCTAGGGTTTTCCAGAAGTTTTAGTAGTTGATGATTACCAGACAATGGGCTAATGTCGGTTACACCCATTTTAGTGTTCAACAAGGCTGTGAGCCAATAATTCAAAATAACCTTTCTAATCTTCACTCGAGGAAGGAAAAATTCTTAAGGGTTGTTTGTAAACATGAAAACGGGTTTGGCTTTCCCACCTGTTGGACACTTCCCAAGAATTTGTTTGTTCTCAAAGCTTCCCAGTTGATTCTAAGGTTGCTAATAAGTAGTTCAATCATTCAAGAAAAGGGTGTATCCTTAAGCTCGTGGAATTGGTTATAGTTAGGAATATCTTCCAATACTATTTACTAAACCAAAGTCCCAATGGTCGATGAGATATTGGTCACATCAGTTGGCTAGACAACTACCATATACCTTCTACTTCGGAGGCTTGGCTATTCGATGGTACCACTGTCTTGGTGCAGATCTTAATTGGGCACATAGGATAACCTCTTTTTACTTCTATGAATTATGTGGAATACATTCTCGAAATTGGCTTATCATTCCTCGTATTCCTTACTCTTCTTCTTCTTTTTCAAAAAAAGCTAAATTTGAGTTGGTGTTGCATGATCTAATCCAAAAGCTCATATTTCGCTTAATTCAGTACCAACTATGGACATTAAGGCCATTTTGGAAAAGTCTTATGCTAAAGAGAGAGCTACAACTGCCACTTCCAAAATACCAGTTACAAATAACTACCAAAAGAGGCCTAGAGCAAGTGAATATACTCCAGTTTCTAAGGAGAGTGAACCTCCATAGCCAAAGTGGCGTACACTTAAGAAGGGACTCCTAAATCCAAAGGTTCGTTTTCCTTCAGTTCCATCATTGCTTGCTGTGCCATCAGTCCCAGTGGAACCCACCTAGACTACAAACTCACCTACTCAAAACATGGGTCATTCCCATACTAACATCCCAACAAAAACCTTACCATTGGATCCACTTATGATCCCCATAAATCCTAAACCATAACCTTCTTCTACTAAGAGTGTTGAATTATTTCCTTGGCGTAACCTTTTATGCTTTAGGGTCATCCTCTGTTTCTTTAAGTTCAATCTTCCAGAGCCAATACAAAATGATCCCTCCACAATTAAAAGAGGCTTTCTGATCTTACATTGTATCCAAATTGGACTCATCTCCTATCTCATAGATAAGTATTATATTAAATTAAATTTAATATTAAAATATTAAAATAATATTATTTTTAGAATAGTTAATCTAAAGTCAAATTCTCTGGTAGAGCCCCAATAAGAGTGTAACTCTCTCACTGCTCAACCACCAAAGACCAACCGCTACCGGCCACTGGGACATTGCTGTCGCAACAGTTAGCACCGTCGTGTCCAATGATGCAAGTGCGACAATCGTGAGCTGATTCAGCTATTATTGGTTCGATCTGGGTCATTGACAACCCAACCAATTCGATCTAGCCATCGATTAGACCGTCAGCCTAGTTTCACATACTAGTTCTGGTTTAACCAGTTTTTTGGTCCTGGTCTCAGTTTTGGGCCCTCAGGCCCAACTGTCAAGTTCAATTACCCATTGGGCTAATTGTCTAACTTGAAATTAATTTCCAAAAATATCATATTAATTTTAATTAGTATGATTAATTTAATTTTACTTGATCAAAATTAATTTTCCCAAAAATCACTTAGATTTTCAAAATTAATTTTTCAAGAAAATTATTTAATCAAATTCTCTAGCTAAACAATTCTCACGACTACTTAATTTAATTTCACATCGAAAAAATCGACTCAATTAAATTATTTCCAAAATTGTAAAATTTTCTTTTGATTCAAATGCAGTCCGATTGAGCTTTTGTTGAGCTAGTCGAGGGACCAATCGAACATATACAATTAGGCTCTAATAATTGCAATTATTTTGAGAAGCATCGTTCTAATAATTCGTAATTACTTAATCATAGAGTCAGTCCACAAGAAGTACCATGACTGAAAACTACTTATTGCATACTTTTTACTAAAGCAATTAATCCAATTGTTGTGTCTAATGACCTAGTCATATGCGTGTTACCCTTATATGATATCATTGACTCCTTTGAGTTAATTTTGTTCACTCAATACAATCCTATTTTATCTCATTGTCACCATTATGTCTTCTTAATGATTAATATGATCACTATCAACAAATAACTGTGATAAATTGCTCGTTCGAGAACAAGCAACCAGTGGCCACTTTCCATATTTATCAATCCATACAATGCCAATGAGAGGATATCATTAACTCTTTAATTGATCTATGAATTCCACTGTTTCTAGTAAAGCCATGCTATACACAAGTTGTCACACCCCTAACCCATATCCGTCGTCGGAGTAGGGTTTTAGAGTATTACCGGAACATTCAAAACATTTTTTAATTAATTTACGTAAATTACTATTTATTTACTAAGATCATACATATAGTCCCTTATATGAACCTTGGAGGCCCAAAACGAGTGTTGGAATCAAATCGGGACTAAATCGGGAACTCAATGAATTTTTTGTGAAATTTTAAAATTTTTCCTAGGTGCAGGGCTCACACGCCCTTATGGCCTACGGACACGCCCGTGCAGTCAGGCCGTGTACTACACATGCCCGTGTCCCTAACCCGTGTAACTCTCTAACTTTTAAAGCAAGAAGATATTGTAGTCACACAACCAAGTCACACGCCCGTGTGCTAGGCCGTGTGACGAATTTTTATTTTTGAAATTTAAGTGCAGTTTTCATATGACCGTGTAACACGCCTGTGTCCAAGACTGTGTCAACAACACGGTTGAGACACACGCCCGTGTCTTTACTCGTGTACTCAATTCTGAGCATTTTGTTTCTCAAAATTAAGGTGCAGGGGACACACGGCCTAACCACATGTGCATGTTACTAGGCCGTGTGTCATACACGGTCTAGACATATGCCTGTATGTCTGCCCATGTGGAAAAAAACAAGCCATTCATAGCTTCATTTCTCACCCAAAATTTCACCCAACACCTGCACTTCAAACACACAACCAATACCAGCCATTCCAAGCATACAAATTAAACCAACTTCTTCATTCAACAAGGCATATCACTGCATGCATAGGTGGTTATAGACTTACCTTGGATTAACTTAGGCAATCACAACCTTTGATAACATATACTCAATTTAACACATGTGTATATATATATATCAAAATAACCCTCTTAATCATACCAAAATAAGCCATTACTAGCCATTCCAATGGCTAGATTACAAACCATCATTATCAAGCTACCAATGGTCAAGTTGTCCTATACATGCCATAATATCAAAATGATTTTTCTAAGTATATCCAAAATGACTAGTTGATAGTGTGACGATGCTCCAATGATCTTCCAACCTTTGCGAGCTTTCAAGCACTATAAAATAGGGAAAATAAAATGGAGTAAGCATTACATGCTTAGTAAGTTCGTATAACAGAAACTAAACTTACCAATCTCGTTATTTAAATCTAAGCATACAAAATCATGTTTTCCATCCACTAGCAATATTGCCTAAACACATGCATTCAATCAAACATGTTAGTCACCAAAAATCCTCATAAAAATCAAGTAAACATAGATGAGCTCATCATGCAAAATTTCTTTTCAAGCCATTATCATTTCATCTCATAATTCTCATGCCATGTCAAGAGTTTTATTTCCATTGAATCATTGAAATTTCGATGGATACTCAAGTTGTAACAATCCGATTTAGACCCTAGTCAGAATAGTGGTTTTGGGACCACAAATCCGAGTCAAAAAAATATTTTAATATTATTTTTCATGCTTATGATATGTGGATTAGCATGTGTGAAAGTTTCATATGAAAATTTAATCGTTTCTATGCTCAATTTGATGAAAGGACCTAATCGTGTAAATTATAAAAGTGGTCTTCTATTTGTTAAAGTGCTTAATTGATGTGTCTTATTAAATGTGATGTCCTTAAGATGCAAATAGGCCATTAGCTTAATTGATGGACATAAATGGTCATATGTTTATTAATTATTATATGTTTAATAAAAGGGCAATTTTTGTATTTGATTAATAATTATAAGTTAAGAAAAATAAAAACATGAAATTGGCCATTAATTCATTCATGTTGCCGAATTCATCAAAAGAAAAAGAAATAAATACAAGCTAAGGTTCAGCTTTGATTTTCTTTGATTAAGGTATGAGTTTTGTTCTGTTTTTGATAATTTTTACATTTTCGTAATCATTGCTTAGTAATCTATCAAGCCCATGCCCTAATTTCTAATTTTGTTGATGAAATTGAGATATTCCATTGATGAAATTGTGAGCTTTGTGATGTTAGTTGTTGGAAAATAAAAGATATGTGTTGGGTTGATATATTTTGTCTTTGAATTTTTGATGAATTTGAGTAATTTGGGCTAACTTGTGAAATTTGTAAATTGAGGGATTAAAATGTGAAATAAATAAAATATGTGGACTTGTATGAGTGCTATGAATATTCGGCTAAGCATAAGTATACGCAAACTTTATGTATTTTGTGATTTTTGTGATTAAGGACTAAATTGTCAAAATATGAAAATATGAGGGCTAATTTGAAAAATGCCCTAAATGTGTGTTTGTGGATTGATTTGAATGATTTTTTTGAATAAAAGAGTTAAATTTGATTTGATTTAGCTCAAGTACAAAAGAAAACGAAATTAAATCAGGGAAAGTCGAAAGTCGTCGAGTAGCCGATCCTGATTATTCAAATTCGTACGAGGTAAGTCGATATACAAATAAATGTGTTAAATTGAATTATTATTGCTTATATGATATTTGAATTGTGGTGAATGGATATGAGAGCTGAATATATGAAATTCGAGAAAGTTTCGACAAAGTTCTGACGTCCGAAAAGCCCCGTATGAACCATAAGAATAGTTAGGATACATATGTCATGACATAGCATCCGATATGTGTTATCGTGTAAGACCACGCCGGGGATGTTGGCATGATATATTATTTCTTGTAAGACCTTGTCTGGGATAGTGGCATCGATATTTGATTACATGTAAGACCACGTCTGGGACGTTGGTATTATACGAGCTTTTAGAGTTATCCGCGTATCCTTATGATTCCGAACGGTTCAACGGGCATTTCGAGAAACAAATGATTATATGAGATGTGTATCCAATTTAGGTATGTTCGTAATGTATACTATGTTTGAGAATAAAAAGGTAAATATATACACAAGCGATGATATGTGTTATAAGTATGAGAAAATATGTTATATGTTTAAATGAATTGGGAAAATGTGAAATGTATATGAATTATGTGGTTTGAGATAGTATTTGGCTATGGAGTATGTGCAATTTGATGATGCTTTCATGTTTTTAATGATAAGTTTATTTGCATATGGCTTACTAAGCTTATGAAAGCTTACTCTATGTGTTTCTCAACTGTTTTATAGATATCGAAGCTACTGTTGTAACAGTCCGATTTAGACCCTAATCGGAACGGTGGTTTCAAGACCATGAATCCGAGTCAGAAAAATATTTAAATTATTTTCTTTGTTTATTATGTTTGAATTTATATGTGTTAATTTTGTGTGAATTAATTTTTTCATTTGGGTGCTCGATTAAATAAAAGGACTTAATCGCGTAAAATGAAAATTTGATGGTCAATTGAAAAAGGGCCAAATTGTTGTTGTCTTTTTAAGTGGAGGCATTTAAGTTGAAACTAGACCAAAAATATTAAGTGTGGACGGTTGTAGACAACCATTATAATTGTTTCATATTTAATTTTAAATGTTAATTAGGTAAATTAAATAATATGTTAATATATATGTTATAATATATATATATCATAAATAAAATAAGCTTTCATACATCTTTCTTCTTGCCTAATTAACAAAATAAGAAAAGAAAGTAACAAGTTAGGCTTCGGTCATTAGTAAAGCTCAATCAAGGTATGTAACTAGCTCGGTTTTTGATAATTTTTACGTTTTTGAGATTGTTGTTTCGAATACTATCTGACCCGTGCTAGAACTTCTGATTTTGATGAATATTTTGAATTATGCCATTGATGAATATTTGTGCTTTATGATGTTTGATGATGAATTATGAAATATAAGTTTTGGATTAATATGTTTTGTATTGGAATTTTTGATGAATTTGAGTAATTAGGGCTAAATTATAAAAATAATAAATTAAGGAATAAAATGTGAAACAAATGAAATATATGGACTAGTATGAGTATAAAGAAAATTCAGCCTAACTATGTTGTTGTGAGATTTTGCATATTTTGTGTTTTATGCAATAGGGACTAAATTGTGAACAATGTGAAATATCAGGGGTAAAAGTGTAATTTTCCCATTTGTGTGTTTTTGGATGAATTTGGTTGAATATTTGATTTAATAAGTTTAATTTATATTAATTTAGATCAAGAAAAGAGAAAATCAGATTTAAATCGAGGGAAAACTAAAGTTGTCAACTAGCCGATCCGTACCGATTTTTCATTGTTTGAGGTAAGTTTATAAGAAAATAGATATCTTTAATTCTAATTATGTATGAGTTAATATGTTGATTTGGAATTCATAGATTTATAGTAGAGTTAGCCGATTATGATTAAGCATGGAAATAATATATTTGAGTTTAATCCGACTGAGTTATAATGTTTGAAAGTCCGTATGAACTATATGGAATATCTGGAATTTTTTATATATGAATTGTTATGAGATAGCTTTATAATAGTGATATTTGGGATTTGAGCCTAGTAAGCCTTGCGCTGGTGAATTCAATCGGGCTTATGCCTAGCAGGCTTATTGTCGGTGCAACATTTTGAAATAGGGCCTAGTCGGAATGGTGGTTTCGGGACCACAAATTTGACATCTAAATATTTACTTTATGATTATTATGAGGCCTAGAATATGAGTATATGCATGTGTTAAAGTTTCATGAAGAAATTCTTTAAGTAAGGTGTTAATTGGAAATTAGGGACTAACTTGAATAAATTGCAAAACTTGATTTCTAGAAGTAATTTGCATGAAATTGCTTTGGGTTAGGAACTAGAAGGTATTGGAGAGCAATTTGCCCAAATTCTAAGTTTTTGGACAAAAAGGGGCTTGCATGGATGGAATTTTAAAAAAATGGCTTAAGGGCATTTTGGTCATTTGGTATTTTAATGAAATTAAATGGGAAAAAAATGAACCAAAATCAGCCTATTCTCTTCCTTGTCCAGCCGAAACTTCAAGGGTTTCCATAGCTAGGGTTTTCAAGCTTTCCAAGCTCAATAGTAAGTGTTCCCAAGCCCCGTTTTTCATGCTCTTTGTATTTTTGAAATCCCGGTAGCTTGCTCTCTCCATTTTTACCCATATTTCATGCTAGGGTTCATGTTTAAAAATTTACCCATGCATGAGTTGCTTGTATTTTGATGGATTATGGAGGAATATGAAAGATGAATGTGTATTAAACATCTTTTCCTAGTTGATTTTCATGAAAAACCCTTATAGGGACTATTTTGTAAAAGATGTAAATGTGTGGTAGAAATGAGAAAATAATGGACAATGCAGGCTACCATAAGAAGGAAAAATGTGTTCGGCTAGGCTTGGGTAAGATAGAAAGTGCATGTGTTTCATTATACGAGCCTAGGGTCTAAATCGTAAAAATGTGAAAGGTTAGGGGCAAAACGGTTATTTGGACCGGGGTAGATATTAAACTTGAAATGTATAATGTAGTGTATTAATAAGTTAAGTTTTGTTGTTATAGACCCCGAGGAACAAATTCCAGAGGTCGATCGAGGTAAACGCAAGGTTTCGGAATAACCGAAACACAACTCCGAAAAGAATACCAGGTAAGTTCGGATAACTTAAAGTAAACCCCTAATATGCATAATTGAATGATTTTATGCATGATGATTGCATTTATTATTAGCATGAAATATCATAGAAATGCATATTTGATGGTAACATGTGAAAAATGTCTCAGATGAGGTTGATAGAGGGAATTCGATGGATAAACCCTCATTGATATGTATAAAGAGATCTTGCATGTGTTGCAGTAAGGATTTAGCCCGAATGGGTAATTCATGATCTCAAGTATGAAAAGGATCTAGCCCGGACGGGTGTTCCTTGAATGATCAAGCCTCCCGAAGAATATGTGTGCATTATGGATTTAACCCGGACGGGTAATCCAATTAGGGTTTGAATTTAGCCTAGACTGTAATTCAGATCCGATCTCATTAAGGGTGTTTGTTGTTATAAGGGATTTCGCCTACACTGGTAATCCCAACATCACCATATAAGTTCATGATATGGGGGATTTAGCCGAGACTGGTAATCCTGCCATGAGATGTGAGGTTCGCGGGAGTGCATATATGTGAAATGATCATTCGTAAGAATTGACAGATAATGGGTATTCCATCGAGATTTCCTAGAAACTCAACGGGATTAATATGATTTATTTCAATAAGATGATGAATGATGAGCTCATCTACATAAATTACATGATGCTTTGCTACGTAACTAATTCATTGATTGAGTGCATGTGATAGGGAATCGTTTCATAATTGATAATTTCATGATTTAAATATGGATATATGCTAATTACTCGGTAAGTTTGCTTTCCTGTTATTCGAGCTTACTAAGCATCTAAATTCCTACCCCTCTCTTTTTCCCCGTCTCACAAAGCTCGAGGACTCGAAAGGATTGGAAGACGATTGGAGAGTAAACACACTATCAACTAGACAAGCTTTGGTATAAAGACTTCGTTTGTTTTCTTCAATGGCATGTATAGTATTTTTGAATATTTTGTTATATTTGTCATTTGATTTTCCAAATGAAGGCATGTAAAAATATGATTATCTCTTTGTTTATGGCCACAAAAATTGACTTAATTGAAGTAAGCTATGACCTACGACTTTATGCATGGTTTTATTTACAAATATGGGTCGTTACCACTTGGCAATGAGTTATATGAACGAACCAATTTCGGATGAATTAAAGTGACATGGGAACCCATAAACACTAAGTGGGAAATAACCTATCATGTATGAAACCAATGATATGAGGTTTCCATACATCTAGTTTAATTAAGATTATTTACAAGTGTATAGTTGTGTTTTAATTTGATTTTGGTAACCACTAAGCACAAGAAGTAGAAAGCGGTGACTAAAGGTTTGGAAAATAGCCTATTAAAGTCCACATGGTTAGACACACGGATGTGTGTCTAGGCCGTGTGTGACACACGATTCCCTTGCATAGACGTGTGCTATGGTCGTGTGTCCCCTGCACTTAAAATTTTAGCTCAAAGTTGTACACGGGTAGGCCACACGGGCGTACACCATGGCTGTGTTAAAAAGACAGTGTCGTCCACGGGTAGGCAACACGAGTGTGTGCCATGGCCGTGTTGATAAGTCACTGTTACCCACGGCTAAAGGGCATGAGCGTGCCCCAAGTCACACGGGTGTGTGACACTTTATGATTGGGAAAAATTTCTTAAGGAGCCCAACGTTTATCGAACGTACCCGAATTTGTTCCGCACTGCCTCTAGGTATGTTATAGTCCTCGAAGGCCTATATAAGAGACGAGTTGTTCATGGATGAAAAACTTAAAATTTGAGTGAACGTTGGTGACCCAATTTGGTACGTTTCAAAATGTAAAGTCCTGGTAATGCCTCGAACCGTATCTTGGCGTCGGGTATGGGTGAGGGGTGTTATATTTATTGGTATCAGAGTTATAGTTTAGTCAGTTCTAAGACTACCGTAGATGATGTTAAAGTTTGCTATACATCCCATTATTCGAATGTTGATAGTGTGACGTCTGCTAATTGTTTAAACTGTTTTGAATATAGTGAATGTCTTCCAATCAAGCATAAGATAAGTCAGAGGGAGCCGAGGGCCATGCTCCAGCTTTCGTACAGCAAGCTGTACCTAGTAGTAGTAGAAGGCTGATGTTAGAAAGCCGAGAAGAGGCCCGAGCTGCCTTCTTTGATATGATGGATGAATGGTTTAGGGATTATCTGAGAAATCGCCCCAATATACCAAGACATCTCCCGCCCCCTAACCAACCCGATAAGGATGTACCACGAGGTATGGCACCGGTGAGAGTCAGTAAAGCCCTTGTAGATAAGCTTAGAAAGTATGGGGCTGAGGAATTTAGAGCTAAAGTTGATGATGACGGTGAAAGAGCCGAGTTCTAGCTTGAAAGTACTACACGGGTGCTAGATGATTTGTCATGCACACTCGAGGAATGTTTGAAGTGTGCTCTGTCCCTTTTGAAGGACACTGCATACAATTGGTGGAAGATCGTATCCTTGGTAGTGCTGAAAGAAAATAGTACTTGGGATTTCTTCCAAGCAGAGTTTAGGAAGAAATATATTAGCCAATGCTTTTTGGACTCGAAGCAAAAGGAGTTCCTGGAACTCAAACAAGGGAACAAGACTATAGCAAAATACGAGAGAGAGTTTGTACGACTAAGTCAGTATGCAACTGAATGGGTCCAAAATGAATCAAAAATGAGTAAACGCTTCGAGGAAGGTCTGAATGAGGATATCAAGTTGTTGATTGGGATCTTGGAAATACGGGAGTGTTCCGCATTGGCTGATCGAGCCAAGAAGGCCGAGGAACTTAATAATAAATGAAAACAAGCTAAGAGAGAGGCTCGAGTTGCGAGCAAGAGGTCTAGCGGTAAAACACTCTCGTTCTCCACGAAGAAAGCTAGGAGCTTGCATGAACGCTCCACTCTGTCAGTGGAATATTTGGGTAGATCGAAAAGCTCTAAATGACGAGGTCAAAAGTCTTCCTCCCCGATGGTGATTAGTGTGGGGAGTGTAGATGATCAAAAAATGAAGTGTAAGAGCTGTAAAAAATTTTACTTCGGAGAGTGTCGAATGAAGACCGGTACGTGTTTCAGATGTGGTTCTCTTGATCACTTTCTTAGAGACTGCCCGGAATGAGCCGAAAAAGAAGGGAAAATAGCTCTGAAGTCGAGTGCCCCCATTCTAAGAGGTAGACCTCCGAGATACCTTGGGAGTGCTAGTGGCAGTCGAGTCGTGACTAAAGACATTACAAAATCATAGGTTCGAGCCCCAACAAGAACGTATACGATACATGCTCGAGGGGAAGCCGCTGCTCCTGATGTTATTACGGGTACTTTCTCTCTTTATAATGTAAGTGTTGTTGCTTTAATTGACCCGGGGTCGACGCATTCATATATCTGCATGAGATTGGTGTCTAGTATGAACATGCCTATTGAACATACGGAAGATATTATTAAAGTGTTGAACCCACTAGGCGAATCAGTTCTAGTTGATAAAGTCTGTAAGAATTGTCCTTTCACGATTCAAGGTCGTTGTTTCCCAGCTAACCTTATGTTGTTACCATTTGATGAATTTGATGTAATACTTAGTATGGATTGGTTAGCCTTCATGATGTAACAGTGGCTTGTGGTAGTAAGTAATCAAGTTAAAATGCCCGGATGGTAAGATTCTATGGGTCGAATCAAGAGAATTGGGTTCGTCGCTGGTTGTAATCACGGCAATGGTTTCCCAGAGATATATGAGGAAAGGATATAAAGCCTACCTTTCATTTATACAGAACACTAAAGAAACGGAGCTGAAATCGAGTCCATACTGATAGTATGTGACTACCTAGATGTGTTTCTAGAGGAATTACCTGGATTACCTCCTGAAAGGGAGATAGAGTTTGGTATTGAATTGGTGCCAAGGAGGACTCCCATTTCTATTGCCCCATACAGAATGGCACCTACCGAGCTAAATGAGTTAAAAGCACAGTTGCAAGAGCTGACGGATAAAGGATTTGCTAGGCTAATTTTTTCACCTTGGGGTGCCCCATGTTGTTTGTAAAGAAGAAAGATGGTTCAATGAGGTTTTGTATCGATTATCGACAACTAAACAAGGTGAATATCAAGAATAAGTATCCTCTGCCAAGGATCGAGGATTTGTTTGACCAGTTGAGAGGAGCCACCGTATTCTCCAAGATACACTTGAGGTCTAGCTATTATCAGCTGCGAGTTAAAGACTCGGATGTACCCAAGACAACTTTTAGACTGAGGTATAGCCATTATGAATTTCTTGTCATGCCATTTGGGCTAACGAATGCACCAGCTGTGTTTATGGATCTAATGAATAAGATCTTTCGGCCATATTTGGATAAGTTTGTCGTTGTATTTATTGACGACATTTTAATCTACTCTCAAGATGAGACAGTGCTTTTGAAACACCTGAGAATTGTGTTGCAGACCTTGCAGGAAAAGCAACTGTATGCTAAGTTTAGCAAGAGTGAGTTTTGGCTCTAGGAAGTTGGATTTTTGGGTCATATAGTTTCGGGTGAAGGCATCCGAGTTGATCCAAGTAAGATTTCTACAATTATTGAATAGAAATCGCCTAAGAATGTAACCGAGGTTAGAAGCTTTTTGGGCTTAGCTGGTTACTATCGAAGGTTTGTAAAAGGATTTTCCATGATAGCGACTCCGATGACGAAGCTGCTATAGAAAGACGTTAAGTTTGAATGGACAGAGAAGTGTCAGCAAAGTTTTAAGAAGTTAAAGACATTGTTGACCGAAGCTCCTGTTTTAGTGCTACCTAAACTGGGAAAAGAGCTTGTGGTCTACAGTGATGCATCCTTAAATGGATTAGGTTGTGTACTTATGCAAGATGGCAAGGTGATAGCCTATGTTTCACGGCAATTGAAGCCTCACGAGAAGAATTATCCAACCCATGACCTAAAGCTTGCTGCTATTGTTTTTGCCTCGAAAATTTAGAGGCATTATTTGTATGGCGAGACTTGCCATATATTCACGGACCACAAGAGTTTGAAATACTTGATGACTTAGAAAGAATTAAATTTGAGATAGCAGAGATGGTTAGAATTAATTAAGGATTATGATCTGATTATCGACTATCACCCTGGAAAGGCGAATGTGGTCGCCGATGTATTGAGTAGAAAATCCCTGTATGCTTTGAGAGCCATGGATACTCGTTTGACATTGCTTGATGATGATATAGTTCTGGCCGAACTGGACGCTAGGCCAACATTTCTACAGGAAATTCATGATGCTCAGCTTAATGATGATGACTTGCAAGCAAAAAGCACTCAATGTGAATCTGGTGTTGAGTCAGATTTCCGAATTAGTCTTGATGGATGTTTAATGTTTAGAGATAGGGTTTGTGTACCCAAAGACAATGAACTTATTCGAAAGATTTTGCAAGAAACACATAACAGTCGTCTGTCTGTTCACCTGAGAAGTACCAAGATGTACAATGATTTAAAGAAGATGTACTGGTGGAACGACATGAAAAGAGATGTCTCTGAATTTGTATCAAAATGCTTGGTATGTCAGCAAGTTAAAGTTGAACATCAAGTGCCTTTAGGTTTGTTACAGCCTGTACTAGTCCCCGAATGGAATTGGGACAAAGTTACCATGGACTTCGTGATGGGATTACCTTTAACTCCGAAAAAGAAATATGCCATATGGGTTATAGTGGACAAATTCAAAAAGTCGGCTCATTTCATCCCAGTAAGGACGGATTATTCTCTTGATAGATTGGCTGATTTGTACATTTCTGAGATAGTAAGATTGCACGGAGTACCACTGTCGATTATTTCGGATAGAGACCTGAGGTTCACTTCGAGATTCTAGAAGAAGTTACAAGAAGCCTTGGGTACAAAGTTTAGCTTTAGCACAGCTTTTCACCCTCAGACCGATGGTCGGTCTGAACGGATGATTCAGATTCTGAAAGACATGTTGCGTTGTTGAATCCTCGAATTTCAGGGTAGCTGGGAAAAATACCTACCATTGGTAGAATTTTCCTACAACAATAGTTTCCAAACAAGTTTGAAAATGGCTCCTTATGAGGCCTTGTATGGTAGGAAGTGTTGAACTCTATTGTACTAGACAGAACTCAAGGAAAATTGGATTCAAGGAGTTGATCTGATTAAAGAAACTGAACAAAAAGTTAAAAGTGATACGGGATTGTTTAAAAGCGACATCAGATAGGCAAAAGTCTTATGCTGATATGAAAAGGAAGAAAATTGAGTTTCAAGTTGGAGATAGAGTATTCTTGAAAGTATCTCCATGGAAAAAGGTATTGAGATTTGGTCGGAAAGGTAAACTGAGTCCACGATTTATCAGACCGTACGAGATCACCGAAAGAGTTAGACTGTTAGCCTATCATTTGGCAATGCTACCCGAACTGGAAAAGATTCATGACGTGTTCCATGTATCCATTTTAAGGAGATACCAATCAGACCCCTCCCATGTAATTTCACCGATTGAGATTGAAATTCGACCGGACATGACTTATGGAGAGGTACCGGTTAAGATATTGGCTCGTGAAGTTAAACAATTGAGAAATAAAGACATGGCTCTAGTGAAATTTTTATGGCATCGACATGGTGTAGAAGAGGCTACATGGGAGCCGAAAGAAACCATGAGAAGTCAATATTCGAATCTGTTTTCTGGTAAGACTTTCGAGGACGAAAGTCCCTAAGGGGGGAGAAATGTAACATCCTGAAATAGGGCCTAGTCGGAATGGTGGTTTCGGGACCACAAATTCGACATCTAAATATTTACTTTATGATTATTATGAGGCCTAGAATATGAGTATATGCATGTGTTAAAGTTTCATGAAGAAATTCTTTAAGGTGTTCAATTGGAAATTAGGGACTAAATTGAATAAATTACAAAACTTGATTTCTAGAAGTAATTTGTATGAAATTGCAGAACTTGATTTCTAGAAGTGATTTGTATGAAATTGCTTTGGGTTATGAATTAGAAGGTCTTGGAGAGCAATTTGCCCAAATTCTAAGTTTTTGGACAAAAATGGGCTTGCATGGATGGAATTTTAAGAAAAGGGCTTAAGGGCATTTTGATCATTGGTGTTTTAATGAAATTAAATGGGAAAAAAATGAACCAAAATCAGCCCATTCTCTTCCTTGTTCAGCCGAAGCTTCAAGGGTTTCCATAGCTAGGGTTTTCAAGCTTCCCAAGCTCAATAGTAAGTGTTCCCAAGCCCCATTTTTCATGCTCTTTATATTTTTGAAATCCCGGTAGCTTGCTCTCTCCATTTCTACCCATATTTCATGCTAGGGTTCATGTTTAAAAATTTAACTATGCATGATTTGCTTGTATTTTGATGGATTATGGAGGAATATGAAAGATGATTGTGTATTAAACATATTTTCCTAGTTGATTTTCATGAAAAACCCTTATAGGGACTATTTTGTAAAAGATGTAAATGTGTGGTAGAAATGAGAAAATAAGGGAAAATGTAGGCTACCATAAGAAGGAAAAATGTGTTCCGCTAGGCTTGGGTAAGATAGAAAGTGCATGTGTTTCATTATACGAGCCTAGGGACTAAATCGTAAAAATGTGAAAGGTTAGGGGAAAACGGTTATTTGGACCAAGGGTAGATAATAAACTTGAAATGTATAATGTAGTGTATTAATGAGTTAAATTGTGTTGTTATAGACCCCAAGGAACAAATTCCGGAGGTCGATCGAGGTAAACGCAAGGTTTCAGAATAACCGAAACACAACTCCGAAAAGAATACCAGGTCAGTTCGGATAACGTAAAGTAAACCCCTAATATGCATAATTGAATGATTTATGAATACATAATGGTTGCATTTATTATTAGCATGAAATATCATAGAAATGTATATTTGATGGTAACATGTGAAAAATGTCTCGGATGAGGTTGACAGAGGGAATTTGATGGATAAACCCTCATTGATATGTATAAAGAGATCCTGCATGTGTTGCAGTAAGGATTTAGCCTGAACGGGGAATTCGTGATCTCAAGTATGAAAAGGATCTAGCCCGGACGGGTGTTCCATGAATGATCAAGCCTCCCGAAGAATATGTGTGCATTATGGATTTAACCCGGACGGGTAATCCGATTAGGGTCTGAATTTAGCCTGGACTGGTAATTCAGTTCTAAGCTCATTAAGGGTGTTTGTCGTTATAAGGGATTTAGCCTAGACTGGTAATCCCAACATTACCTTATGAGTTCATGATATGGGGGATTTAGCCTGGACTGGTAATCCTGCCATGAGATGTGAGGTTCGCGGGAGTGCATATATGTGAAATGATCATTCGTGAGAATCGACGGATAATGGGTATTCCATCGAGATTTCCTAGAAACTCAACGGGATTAATATGATGTATGTCAATAAGATGATGAATGATGAGCTCATCTATATAAATTACATGATGCTTTGTTACGTAACTAACTCATTGATTGAGTGCATGTGATAGGGAATTGTTTCATAATTGATGATTTCATGATTTAAATATGGATGTATGCTATTTAGTCGGTAAGTTACTTTTCGATTATTCGACCTTACTAAGCATGTAAATGCTTACCCCTCTCTTTTTTCCTGTCTCACAAAGCTCGAGGACTCGAAAGGATTGGATGACGATTGGAGAGTCAACACACTATCAACTAGACAAGCTTTGGTAGAAAGACTTCGTTTGTTTTCTTCAATGGCATGTATAGTATTTTTGAATATTTTGTTATATGTGTCATTTGGTTTGCCAAATGAAGGCATGTAAAAATATGTTTATCTCTTTGTGTATGGCCACAAAAATTGGCTTAATTGAAGTAGGCTATGACCTACGAATTTATGCATCGTTTTATTTCCAAATGATGGGTCGTTACCAATTGGCAATGAGTTACATGAGCGAGCCAATTTCGGATGAATTAAAGTGACATGGGAACCCATAAAAACTAAGTAGGAAATAACCTATTATGTATGAAACCAATGATATGAGGTTTCTATACATCTAGTTTAATTAAGATTATTTACAAGTGTATAATTGTGTTTTACTTTGATTTTGGTAACCACTAAGCACAAGAAGTAGAAAGGGGTGACTAAAGGTTTGGAAAATAGCCTATTAGAGTCAACATGGTTACACACATGGGTGTCTATCTAGGCCGTGTGTGACACATGGTTCCCTCCCATGTGCATGGGCTATGGCCGTGTGTACCCTGCATTTAAAATTTTAGCTCAAATTTGTACATGGGTAGGCCACACGGGCGTGCACCATGGCTGTGTTAAAGAGATAGTGTCGTCTACTGGCAGGCAACACGGGTGTGTACCATGGTCGTGTTGATAAGTTAGTGTTGCCCACGGCTGAAGGGCATGAGCGTGCCCCAAGTCACACGGGCGTGTGAGTCCATACGGTCCACCTACACGGGCTTATGACAATTTATGATAAGGATAAATTCCCTAAGGAGCCCAAGGTTTATCGAACGTACTCGAATTTGTTCCGCACTTCATCTAGGTATGTTATAGGCCTCAAAGGCCTATATAAGAGACGAGTTGTTCATGGATGAAAAACTTAAAATTTGAGTAAAACTTGGTGACCCAATTTGGTACGTTCCAAAATGTAAAGTCCTGATAATGCCTCGAACCCTATCCCGACGTTGGGTACGGGTGAGGGGTGTTACAGTCGGTGTATAAAATCAGACTTTGAGTCTAGCAGGCTTAGGCCTAGCAGGCTTTATGCCGGTGTATTATTATAAGTTTATGCCTAAAAGATTTATTTCTAATGTGGTAATTGAATACATTAAATGAACTAAAACGATCAGGTACGTGATAGTTGATTTCCTATTTGTAAATAGGGTGAATTGATTTCTTGATACGTGATGAAAAAGGATACATGAAGTTTTGGTAGTACATGTGTTAATATGAGAAGTATATTTGGCCTTGTAGTTGTATATGGATGTAATGTGAAAGTTTGAGTGATGAATATATGCCTATAAATGATAAACGACAAATTATACATATTTTTACCCCATGTTTAATGCATTTTATAGATGATTTCTCATTAGAATTGGTGAACTCGATGCTCCTAATGCTTTAATTTCATGTTTTGTACTCAGGGGAGCACCAAGAGTCAAGAGGAACCAAAAACGAGCCAAAAAGGGACAAAACGGACCAAATCGAGAAGATGACATGGCTTAAGCCTTGCCACACGGGCAGCTCACACGCCCATGTCTTTCGAGGGTGTCGACCAAGGCTTTCACAATTCACACGGCCTGGCCATTGACCCTCATGGCCGTGTACAATTTAACGGATCGAACACGGCCTGGAAATTACGTCACACGGCCGTATCACACGAGCGTGTCCCTGCTGAGCCCAAGTTAAGTCCAATTCAGAAAAGGCCGCTTTGGAGGGTTTCAAGGCATTCCAAAGCCTATAAATACGCACTAGAGGAGGAGAAAAAGATAGACAGAGAAGAGGGGTAAGGAATTACCCTAAGGAAGCCGATTGATCCATCTCAAAAGTCGGATTCATCATCAAGACTGAAGATCTCTCCTCAATTTCCCTTCAGGAGTTTTGGGTTTTCTTTAGGTTTTGTATTCTTTATTCTACTGAGATGTTTTCTTATTTAGTTATGAACTAAATCCCCTAAATACCTAAGAGGAATGAAACCTAAGATGAATCTTGTTATTATTTTTTGAATCGTATGATAAATATTTAACTTGTTCTTAATTATGTGTTCTTAATTCTTGTTTTGATATCTCAGGATATTGATTCAAGACACGCTCTTATTTAGAGGAGGAATAGACCCTGTCTAAAAGTATATTTGCCATAATTAAGCGGAGTTGATTGCGCGCCTAGAAATAGGCTGACAAGATTTTTCGGATTAGGGTGAAACCTAATAAGGGGATCCATGGATCGAGTTAATGCAACCTTAGAGCGTTAATTAGAGAAAAGTCTCAGTTATTCAATTTAGGGATTAGACGTTATTAGTCTTGAATAGAGATAATAACATAACTTAGGGATCTCTATGAAACAAGTTGAATGAATAAATCGTCCGATTCGGAGCCAGAACAACAAGTAAAGTCTAGGTGGATTTTTCCTTAGGTATTGTCTCAAGTCAATCGATTTTCCCAAAAGCAATTCCCCAATTATTTTCTTTGTGCGTTCTTAGTTTAAATAATTAGTTAATTAAAACAAACCTTTTTATTCCTAGGCTAGATAATAAAATGATAATTATTACTAGTACTTTTGGTTCCCTTGAGTACGATATCTTGATCTTGCCATTACTATACTATTGTTCGATAGATGCGCTTGCCTTTTCGTCGTGATAATAGTTAGTCTAGGTTTGATCTTCATTATAAATATTTATTACTTGTTACGAATCATTGCGATCAAGTTTTTGGCGCCGTTGCCAGGGAACTAAAATGTTAGGAACACTAAATTTTTATTACTGTAGCCATTTATTTTTCTTGCAATTTTATTTTCTTTTCTTATTTATGAATTTACTTTTTCTTTCTCTTGGCATGTTTTTATAGTTTATGACTAGAAGAAACCCGTCAGGACCTTTACTTTTTGACGAAGAAATCGATCGAATAGTTCGTAGAAATCAAAGAGAAATAAGGCGTAGTTTACAATACACAGAAAATGAATAAGAAGATAATGCTCAACCTCCAACCGATGAGATGGCTAAAAACCAAGACAATCAACTGCCTCCTGCAATTGCAGCTAATCAAAATCCTGCTCCACGAACTATGTATGACTATGCTAAACCCTCTTTAACAGGAACTGAATCAAGTATAGTTAGACCTACTATTGCTGCGAATAATTTTGAATTAAAACCTAACACTATTTAGATGATACAACAGTTTGTTCAATTTGATGGCTTGTAGGATAAAGATCCCAACACTCACTTAGCAAATTTCCTGGAATTTTGCGATACCTTCAAAATCAATGGTGTTTCTGATGATGCCATCCGTCTTCGGTTATTTCCCTTCCCACTGAGAAACAAAGCTAAACAGTGGTTAAACTCATTACCACGAGGATCTATCACTACTTGGGAGCAAATGACCGAGAAATTTTTACTAAAATATTTTCTACCGGCTAAAATGGCTAAATTACGCAATGATATCTCTTCTTTTGTGCAGATGGACTTAGAAACACTTTACGATGCATGGGAGAGATACAAGGATCTATTGAGAAGGTGCCCTCACCATGGGTTACCTCTATGGTTGCAAGTTCAAACGTTCTACAATGGTGTGAATCCCTCGACAAGACAAATGATTGGCACTGCTGCTGGCGGAACTATCAACAATAAAACACCAGAAGATGCCTACGAATTCATAGAGGAGATGTCGCTGAACAACTATCAGTGGCAAGTCATGAGGACTAAGCTAACAAAAACAGCCAGCGTTTATAACATCGATTCAGTCACCATGCTCTCTAATCAGGTAGAACTTCTCAATAAAAAGATTGATAGTTTTCTTGGTTCTACGTAGGTACATCCAGTAATGAGGTGTGACTCAAGCGGAGGAGGTGTGCATACAGAATACCAATCCTTCAATCCTACAACTGAAGAAGAACAAGTCAACTATATGGGTAATAATAACTTTAGATCTCAAAATAACCCATATAGTAATACCTATAATGCAGGTTGGAGGAACCACCCAAATTTTTCCTAGGGCAGTCAAGGGAATCAAAAGCCACAAAATCCTCAGGGTTTTCAACAACCACCTTATCACCAAGAGAAGAAGCCAAACCTTGAAGAGATGCTCTCTAAATTCATCTCTGTGTCAGAAACCCGTTTTCAAAATACCGAGACTGCACTTAAGAATCAACAAGCATCGATCCAAGGACTCAAAACTGAGATAGGCCAGCTGTCCAAACTAATCTCCAAAAGACCACAAGGTAGCCTACCAAGTAATACTGAACCTAATCCAAGGGAACACCTTAATGCAATTAGCGCTCAAAATAAGGACGGACTGGTTATACCCAAGCCAGAAATACATCAAAACAACGCGATGAACAAAGGACGAGAAGAGGTAAACGATAATGATCCCAAACATGAAAGTACGAATCATGAACCTCGTGTGCCATATCCTAAAGTGATGAAGAAAGATAGAACAGAAGAACAATTCGATAAGTTTGTTAAAATCTTAAAGAAATTGCATATTAACTTACCCTTTATTGAAGTTCTTTCGTAGATGCTCAACTCAGCAAAATTCTTAAAGGAACTTCTGAGCAATAAAAGGAAATTAGACACTACATCGCATGTGGAACTCAATGCAGTCTGCTCAGCTATTCTAAAGAATAAGCTACCTAACAGATTGCAAGATCCAGGGAGTTTCACAATTCCTTGCTTAATTGGTAGTTTATTTATGAATAATGCTTTAGCTGATCTAAGGGCAAGTATAATGTTATGCCCTATAAAATCCTTGAATAATGCTATAAAACCTATCGATGATAAAACTAATATTCAATCGTCCTTGCAGGAACCTTCTCGAACCAAGACAACAGAGACAGTGCGCTACTGTCATGAAAAGAACAAAGATGCCCATGAAGAACGAAGGCTACGGATAGAGGAGCTAGACGAATGGCGAGAACACAAACCAAGAAAACATGATAAACTGAAACTACGCCAAAACAAGCCCGATACCTCTCCTAATCAACTTACGGTTGGCGATAAAATCTTACTAGATGCCGTTGATCCTCACATTGTCACTACCACACCGAATGAGGAAATCCCTTTTACGGTACTCAGTATTTTTCCATTCGGTACAGTGGAGGTGAGTCATCCCAAGTTCGGCACTTTTAAGGTAAACAACACCCGATTAAAACCTTATTTTAAGATTGACAGCAGGAACTAGGAGTATGAACTCCTCAAACCACCATGATCATTCAACAGAGAGGTAAGTCGAGCTTAGACTATAAATAAGCGCTTCTCGGGAGGCAACCCGAGCACTAACATATTTTGATTTCTTTATTTTTTAATTTCTAACACTTTGAATCATTAACTTAATCTTTAAATTGCACAGTTTTTCAGCACGCACGGCCAGGCACACGGGAGTGCCTAAAGTCGTGGCCAAACAGGGGAAGAGACATGGCTGTGTTGAAGCAGGAAATGATTTCCCCAAAACATGGGATGCGAAAAATCCCCACGGCCGTGCGACATGGCCGTGGGTGAACTCGATAGAGGAACACGGGCGTGGGAATGGAAACCCATGGACGTGCCAGGGACAAGGTTCGATTCTGTTTCTTCGACATGGGCATGAGACATGTCCATGCCGCTAAGCCGTGGACAACAATACACGGGCATGGTACCTTAACATGGGCGGGGGAAAAATGAACAAAGCTAGGCATGGCTGTGCGATATGGCCCTGTACCACACACGCCCAAGACACACGGGCATGGGAGAATAGCCAATCATGACCTAAAAATTCGAAACACACGGGCTCACCCTCATACGTACACGGGCGTGGCCCTAAGCCGTGTGGCCCTCCCCTATATAAGCAAATCACTGTTCATTTTTTTTTCTTTTCAAAAAAAAAACCTAGCCGAAATTCCCTTTCTCCACTCCCTAATCCCTATTCTCAACCACCACTACCCTCTCGTCCAGTTCATGTGGCGGCTTCATATGCTGACATCTCTGAGCACCTCACCCGATTCAAGCTTCAGTGTTTTCAACAATTTGACAACATTAATGCTACTCTACAGCAGATTTGTCAGCACCTTCCTATCTCATCGCCAGTCCCACCTTGCGAGCCATCCAGCAATGAAGATATCTAGAAATATTTATTTATTATTTTATGTTTTTACTAATGATTGAAACTATTTCTATTATTTTATTAGACTTTAGATATTTTATTTTCCTTATTAATTTTGGCTATTTCTTTTTGAGTACTTATCCTTCCTAATATCCCCTAAAAAGTTCCTAATTTTATCCTAATTATATAGAGCTCTTGAGCTCATCATCACATAGGAACTAAAGCTCCACCGGGAATGGTTCTCCATGACTTCCATATCCTGCTCGACCACTACCATAGCTACCACTAGGTATAATATTCTTTTGGCGTAGGACTTATGGCCTAATGAACATCTATGACTGCCAGAGTATCCTCCTCCACTCTCAAACCAATCACTCTCCAAAACTCTAGTTCGAGGAATTCATCATTCAGGAAGTTTCACTTCTCTCCCTATCTTATTTTTTCTCTAACATCTATCTTTGTACATTGAGGGCAATGTACATCTTAAGTGTGGGGGGTATTTATTTCACTATCAGAAAAATCCCTGAATAATCACCTTATTCTCATGAAAAACTCTCATATCATATTTAAGATTTTGATGGATAGATTTTGAATTAAAACATAGGGATTTATGCATTGAATTTTTTTAAAATTTTAAGACATTAGAGAATCAAGCATGATAAGTTTATTTTTATGAAATTAAATTATAGGTTGTTTCCCCAAGTCGAGGTGTTACTTTTAATTAGAATTCACAAGTCTAAACATCAAAAAGCCATAATTTTTTTGTGAGATTTTTTAGCGTTTTGAGCATCTATTCATCCTTTTATGCTCACTTTTATTATTGCTTTGAGTGTGTCAGTATTGAACTATTATTCTAGAACTTGCTTGATTATGCATGTCGAGACCACACCATTTGGTTTGATATATCAAAATGATTAAGGCACTTAGGATTAACCCACTCATGCCATGAAAATCCTACCTCCACAATTAACCCCTAGTAAACCCCCTTGAGCCCAACAAACCAATTCTTGTATTACCTTTAATATTAACCTTTAACCTATTATTGTTGAAATCCTCTAAATTAATCCCTATTTTTGTCAATATTTGAGTTGAATGGATTGCCTAGCTATGTTTTGTTCTTGATATTTAGCCTACATTATTTAACTTGTTCTTAAAAAAAAAACACAACATGTATGCATATCTGTAATTTCATATTCTGAGAGAAGCTCTGTTGTACGCAAGTGAAGATTAACTCTTTTTCTAGTTAGGCAAATTTTCAATTCAATCTCGATTCTAACCCTTTCTTTCAGCTTCTGACGACACCCCCTAACCAAGCCTCATTACACCCCTCTAAAGACCTTTTGATTAATGTATCATCTTAAAATTAAAGTGGTGGAGATTTGATTTTCATGCAAGCCTATGGTATTGACTTTCCATTATTGACTATTGAGTGCTTCCTTTATTGTCCTTAAAACACCTCGAGTGATTTGAGTGAATCTTTAGTGAGGATGTAAAACTCTGTGATATTCTGAATTAAAGGTAATTACTTAGATGAGGGAGAACACTTATATTTTCGGGATAAAATGCTCAACTTAGAATGATTGAAACTTTTATGTTGTTTTAGTTAAATTCTCAATGTATGATTACCTATGGATTAATTTGAGATATTATTGATAGAAATTATAAGTTGAGAAGGATTCATTCTGATTATGAGTTGAGAATTTTGCTTGAGGACAAACAAATGCTTAAATGTGAGGGTATTTGATAAACCGTAAATTATACATATTTTTACCCCATGTTTAATGCATTTTATAGATTATTTCTCATTGGAATTGGTGAATTCGATGCTCCTAATGCTTTAATTTCATGTTTTGTACTCAGAAGAGCACCAAGAGTCAAAAGGAACAAAAAATGAGCTAAAAAGGGACAAAACGGACCAAATTGAGAAGATTACACGGCTTAAGCCCTGTCACATGGGCAGCTCACACGCCTGTGTCTTTCGAGGGTGTCGACTAAGGCTTTCACGATTCACATGGCTTGGCCATTGACCCACATGGCCGTGTACAATTTAATGGATCGAACACGGCCTGGCAATTACGTCACACGGCCGTATCACACAAGCGTGTCCCTGCTGAGCCCAAGTTAAGTCCAATTCAGAAAAGGCCGCTTTGGAGGGTTTCAAGGCATTCCAAAGCCTATAAATACGCACTAGAGGAGGAGAAAAAGAGAGACAGAGAAGAGGGGTAAGGAATTACCCTAAGGAAGCCGATTGATCCATCTCAAAAGTCGGATTCATCATCAAGACTGAAGATCTCTCCTCAATTTCCCTTCAGGAGTTTTGGGTTTTCTTTATGTTTTGTATTCTTTATTCTGCTGAGATGTTTTCTTATTAAGTTATGAACTAAATCCCCTAAACACCTAAGAGGAATGAAACCTAAGATGAATCTTGTTATTATTTTTTGAATCGTATGATAAATATTTAACTTGTTCTTAATTATGTGTTCTTAATTCTTGTTTTGATATCCCAGGATATTGATTCAAGACACGCTCTTATTCAGAGGAGGAATAGACCCTGTCTAAAAGTACATTTGCCATAATTAAGCGGAGTTGATTGCGCGCCTAGAAATAGGGTGACAAGATTTTGTCGAATTAGGGTGAAACCTAATAAGGGGATCCATAGATCGAGTTAATGCAACCCTAGAGTGTTAATTAGAGAAAAGTCTCGGTTAATCAATCTAGGGATTAGACTTTATTAGTCTTGAATAGGGATAATAAAATAACTTAGCCATCTCGACGGAACAAGTTGAATGAATAAGTCGTTCAATTCGGAGCCAGAATAACAAGTAAAGTCTAGGTGGATTTTTCCTTAGGTATTGTCTCAAGTCAATCGATTTTCCCAAAAGCAATTCCCCAATTCTTTTCTCTGGGCGTTCTTAGTTTAAATAATTAGTTAATTAAAACAAACCCTTTTATTCCTAGGCTAGATAATAAAAAGATAGTTATTACTAGTACTTTTGGTTCCCTTGGGTACGATATCCCGATCTTGCCATTACTATACTATTGTTCGATAGGTGCGCTTGCCTTTTCGTCGTGATAATTGTTAGTCTAGGTTTGATCTTCATTATAAATATTTATTACTTGTTACGAATCAATGCGATTAATAAATATATATGTATATATTCGATTATATAAGACAATATGGTTTTGAAATTTGAGAAAATATTGATGAGGTATACATGTATATTCGGCCAAGGAGAAATTATTCTTTAAAAGTATATGCTATATATGTATGGAATTTAAAGCTTGAAATTATATGTGATTACAAATGCATGAGTTGATTTATTTAATTGAATGATACTTGGAATATGTATGTATGTACAATCAGTTAAGATAAAGCTATTTATGAAAGCATATGTTAATTATGAAATGTTAAACTTGAGATTAAATGTGACTATGTTAATATAACTTGGTTTGGTTAAAATAGGTTAATAATGTCATTGAATTGTTATTTGCTTATGATTTACTAAGCTTTAATAGCTTACTATGTGTTATGTTTACCTCTGTTTTATAGATTTCGAGATCTAGTTACGAGCTCAGGGATCATCAACAAAGTCCATCACATTATCGACTGTTTTTAGTATTTGATAAGTTTAAATTTGAAACTATGGCATTTATAGGCTAGTTATATGTTTGAATTTGAAGTTGTATATATATTAAGCCATGCAAAAATGGCTAAGTATAAAGTTTAAGTTTAAGCATATTTTGGTTTTGGTACATATATATGTATGTGAGGTATTTGACATATTTGCTAATGGTTATGTAATTATGGTTATGGTTTAAGTCTATTTTGGAAGCTTCACGCATGCTATTTGTATATGGTATATTTAGTATATTGATGATGGTATAGTCATGTGAGATGACATGAGTAAATTGGTAAAAAGTTTATGTTATATATGTACGATATGATTTAATATGATTATTTGAGTATGACTCAAATTGATATAATTATATGTGCATAAATTTGTGATGAGTAGAAAGAAATATTTAATTTTAATATATTGCTTGTTATGTGATATAAATATAAAAGTATGATAAACATGATGTGTGGATATGATATATATATATTGGCTGTACAAATGATGTAAAGAATGGCAAAGTATGTGCATGTTTTAGGATTAATTGGTTGGCTAATATGTGATGTGAATATATGAAATTTTAGTCAAGTTTATATGTGTTTTATGCACTGAAAATGGCTGATAATTTTGGATATGTGTTTGGTTGATTCGGCTATGGTTCGTGCATAGATAAAAATTATATGAGTACTTGATTGTTGTGCTTTGTTACAGTATCATAAATAGTCTATGTTTAGCCTATTTCTTGTAAGTTTGATGTATAGTATGTTTTGTCTCTGTAACTGGTTTATTAATTTGGTTTAGTATTGAACTGAAATAATAAGTTATTTTATATTAAAAATTATTCCAATGCCTTAAATGTTAAGTATATATATATGTTTGGTATATGAAATGTCACATATACTTGGTTATGAATTTAACATTCGAGTTTCTTGATTTTTTTATTGTATTTATTAAATGTAAAACTTGGAAATTATATGAATATAGAATTAAAGTATGTTTGTTTGGATTAAAATTTTATTTAGATGATTAATACTAAAATGAAAGTTTGTTCTGAGTGGTATTTTGTTTGGTAATGCCTCGTAACCTTAATTCGACAACGGATACAGGTTAGGGGTGTTACATTTTATTGGTATTAGAGCTACGATTTGGTCGGTTCTAGGACTAACGTAGCGCGTGTGAGTCTAGCTATACATACCATATTATATACTACAATAGTGTGATGACTTCTGACATTTAAAAATGTGCTTTCATATAGTAAATGGATCCCGCTAGAGCTGTAGTTGATGATGTTGAGAGTGTAGAGCCTGCTCCCGCGCAAGGGACAGCGCCAATTGATTCTCGACCGAACTCGAGTAACCAAGAGGGAGAGGCTAAGCAAGCCTTTTACCAAATGATGAATGACTGGTTTACTCAATATATCTAGACTAGTCCAGCTGCACAACAACCTCCACCCCCGACTAATCCATCTTCGATACCTGCTATACCTCAAGTGAGTGATCCGTTGAGATTGCCTAGGCCACCTGTTGGTAAAATTAGAAAGCAAAGGGCTGAAGAATTCAGAGCTACTGATGATGATAATGCTGAGCGAGCTGAATTTTGGCTTGATAATACTATCCGTGTGTTTGATGAGTTATCTTGCACCTCGGATGAGTGCTTAAAATGTGCCATATCCTTGTTATGAGACACTACATATCACTGGTGGAATACACAAGTATCGGTGGTTCCAAAAGAGCGAGTGACCTGGGAATTCTTTTAGACTGAGTTCTATAAGAAATATATCAGCCAGAGATTCATTGATCAGAAGTGCAAGGAATTTCTCGAACTAAAATATGGTTGTTTTACTGTGACAGAATATGAGCGGAAATTTGTGAGACTCAGTCGATATGCCCGAGAGTGTGTTTCAACCGAAGCTATCATGTGTAAAAGATTCAAAGACGGTTTGAACGAAGACATTAAATTTCTGGTTGGCATACTTGAAATCAAAGAGTTTGTGGTACTTGTTGAGCGAGCTTGCAAGGCCGAATAGCTTAGAAAGAGAAAAGAAAAGCTGATTTTAAAGCCAGAGATTCCCGTAAAAGATCATCGGGTAAGACTTTTCACTCAGCATCAAAGAATTTATGAGATGATTCTAGTCGATCTAAGGATACTTCGGACTTTTCTAGACGAGATAGAGACCTACCTCCTGTGAGTTCACGAGTCACTTCGACTGCTAGTGTTGGCAATGTTCGGCAGAACAGACTCGAGTGTAAGCATTGTGGTAAATGGCATTTCAAAAATTACAGATTGCATGATCGGTCTTGTTTTAAATGTGGATCGATGGATCATTTTATCCGAGATTGCCAGATGTTAGATGAGCAAAACACTGTTCAGAACATGAGACTGAGTAATATGTCAATACGAGGTAGACCACCCAGGCATTTGGGTAATATGAGTGGTGGTCAGAGAGGGAAAAAAGATACAGCAGTCTGATCTGAGACTCGTGCACCTGCTAGAGCCTATGTTATTCGCGCACGCGAAGAGGATTCATCCCCAGATGTTTACTGGTACATTCACTCTCTATGTTACTAGTGTAATTACATTGATTGATCCTGGTTTGACTCATTCTTATGTGTGTGAGACTTTAGTATTCAGTAAGACTTTGCCTGTTGAGTCTACTGAGTTTGTGATTAGAGTATCGAACCCCTTGGGCCAGTGTGTTATGGTTGATAAAGTATGCAAGAATTGCCACCTGATGATTTGAGATTCGTGCTTTTCGGCTAATCTGATGTTGTTGCCATTTGATGAGTTTGACATAATTTTGGGTATGGATTGGTTGACTTTGCATGATGTCGTTGTAAATTGCAAGAGAAAGACTATTGATTTACCGTGCCAGAATGATGAGATTATTTGGATTGAATCTAATGATTTGAATGGTTTGCTGGCAATGATTTCTTCAATGTTAGCTCAGAAATATGTAAGAAAAGGTTGTGAATCTAATTATTTGTGAAATGTTTCGATGTTTCTGGTAACGCCTTTAACCCTAGTTCGGCGACGGATACGGGTTAGGGTTGTTACATTTGGTTGGTATAAAAGCTACTGCTTAGTTGATTCTAGGACTAAAGTAGCGTATGTGAGTCTAGCTATACATGCCATATTTATGAAATACGATAGTGTGATGAATCCTGACAATGAAAATGTGTTTTTATATATCAAATGGATCCCGAACGAGCCATAGTTGATGATGTTGAGATTAATGCGCCTGCTCCAGTACAAGGGATAGTGCCATCCAATTTTAGACCGGCTATGAGTTGCCGTGATGGAGAGGCTAGACAAGCCTTCTATCAAATGATGAATGATTGGTTCAGTCAGTACATTAGAACTAATCCGGCTGTTCAACAACACCTAACCCCGACTAATCCTCAACAAGCTCTTGCTATGTCACAAGCTAATCCGAATCAATTGATTAAGCCTCCGGTTGATAAGATTAGAAAATATGGAACTGAAGAATTCTGTGCTACAACAAATGATGATGCTAAAAGAGCTGAGTTTTGGTTAGAGAATACAGTACGAGTATTTGATGAATTGTCTTTGACTCCGGATGAATGCATAAAATGTGTTGTTTCACTTCTAAGAGATACGGCGTATCAGTGGTGGAAAACCTTGATATCCGTGGTTCCGAGAGATCGAGTCATTTGGGATTTCTTTCAAACTGAATTCCGAAAGAAATATATCAATCAGAGATTAATTGATCAGAAATGTAAAGAGTTTCTTGAGCTTGACAAGGTCGTATGTCTGTTATACAATACGAGCGAGAATTTGTAAGACCAAGTTAGTATGCTAGAGAATGTGTTTTGACTGAAGCTATAATGTGCAAGAGATTTGAGGATGGCTTGAATTTGGATATCCGTTTGTTAGTCGGGATTTTTGAGATCAAAGAATTCGTTTGCTTGTTGAACGAGCATGTAAAGCCGAAAAACTCAGAAAAGAGAAAAGAAAAACTGATTCAGAAACTAGAAAAGTGTGAAAGAGATCATCGAGCAAGCCATTTCAGCGTATGTTAAAGAAATTTTGAGATGATTATAGTCGTTCAAATGCTAATGTGGGACATTCAAGCTTCAAAGCTCCAGCTACATCTGTTGCCAGTGTTGGAAATGTTCGATCAGATAGCCCTAAGTGCAAACACTGTGGTAAAAAAACATCCCAGCAATTGTAGATTGTATGATCGGGCTTGTTTCAAAAGTGAATCATTAGACCATTTCATCCGTGATTGCCCCAAATTTGTTGAGCAAGAAATTGTACAAAACCTGAGACTTCCTAACACTTCAGCTCGGGGTAGACCTCTCAGAAATTCGAAAAATGTGAGTGGTAGTCAAAGAGGGACTATAACACTCCTAACCCGTATCCGTTGCCGGAATAAGGTTATGAGGTATTACTTGACTGAACAAAACTTCTATAAGGTCAAAGATATTTACCAGACATAAATTATCAACAATGCAACCTGTCTCATTGATTTTTTCATAAGAGCTCTTATAAATTTCCAAAATGACTAACTATCAAAACATAACCGAATATCTAATAACAAATTAACTACTATCAAGTTATAACTAAAACATTTCAACACATTAGTTCAATTATAAGGCTTCTCTAAACAAAATAAGCGAGCCATCTTCGCATGGCTATAATGTATACAAAGTCAAAATTTCATTCTACCTATAGTCTATCCTATACATGCCTTAAATCATGATGATATACCATCTTCTCAACTCACATAATGACTCGGTAGTGTGATAATATCTCCGGCTCTTCCAACTCGAACTAAAGGATAAACCTGTAAGGAATGGAAAAGAGAACACGGAGTAAGCTTCAATGCTTAGTAAGTTTTAAGCAATGCAAACAATTAATTTACTTATAGATCGATTATTTCAAATTTTCAAGAAATCATTCCTAGGTAATTGCCATCTCGGCCAAGTATCCATGAACATAATGCATATTTAGCAAATTCACCTCACTTGAATCTGATCTCAATTAAAACCAAATATTGAAATCACAAATAAGATCATAAGAACTCGAAAAGTATCTCATTAACTAGTTTTAACCATGTTTGCAACAAAATCACAACTTCACTACAAGCTATTTTCCTGAGCAACAGTCACTAAATTATTTATAACTGGAGATAAGAAACTCCAAATAAAGTGCCGTTAATTTTTCCTGAAAATATACTTATATATCTTCCATCCATAAAATTTTCAGAATTTTTGGTTTGACCAATCAATACCAGATTTTTATTGAAGTTTCCCCTGTTTCACTGTTTGACTATTCTGACCACTCTTCACTACAAATCAATTTTCTCATTACACAGAATTCGAAATATGTTATCATTTACTTCATTTGAAACTAGACTCATTAAGGAGTCTAAGAATATAAATTTTATCTTATAATCATCATTGTACAATTTACAATGATTTTCTAAAGACAGAACAGGGGATTTCAAAGTCATTTTGACTCTGTCTCACTCCAATTAAAATATCTCAAATATCTCATTTTAAGATTTAATTTCATAATTTATTCAGCTTCTAATTCAATTTCCACAATTTATGGTGATTTTCCAAAATCACGCTACAGTTGCTGTCCCAAGCAGATTTATTACAAATTTGCTCTTTCACACATTCCTTGCATTCAAATTATCTAAACATGTATATCATGTCATTCAAGGTCGAACTCATATAACATAGGCATTAAAATGCTTCACTATCAGCTTTAGTTCAATTGAAACGAATGAAATACAATATCATATTCACATTTAATTTTCCAAGATCGTAATCACCTAAAAATAAAATCATATACTTCCACAAACCTTTCCACAAGGACCAAGTGTTTATATTTGAATATAAACATAGAATCACTTCACATAACTTCACATATTTACCGAATATATCACAATCACATTTATAGTCATAACACTTATTCACAGATGCATCACTT
Source organism: Gossypium hirsutum (assembly GCF_007990345.1). NCBI lineage: Eukaryota > Viridiplantae > Streptophyta > Magnoliopsida > Malvales > Malvaceae > Gossypium > Gossypium hirsutum. Next base: position 68,313,431 of record NC_053435.1, read on the forward strand.
TATATATATATTTATAATTTAATTCAAATCAAAATCGCATACGAGTACATGATACATACCTGGCCAACTTAATATGTAATGCACTTTCAATTTGTCAACTTAGTGTAGGATCTTGTAATTGTATACTTTTATCAAATTCATCGGCACTTGGCCTACTAGGTATAAAACCCGAAATTGTATTATCAGCACAAAGCCTGCGGGACTTTAACCCGGATACATTTCCAGCACGAAGCCTGCGGGACTTAGGCCCGGATACATTTCCAGCACGAAGCCTGCGGGACTTTAGCCCGGATACATTTCCAGCACGAAGCCTGCGGGACTTTGGCCTGGATATATTTCCAGCACGAAGCCTGCGGGACTTTAGCCCGGATACATTTCCAGCACGAAGCCTGCGGGACTTTAGCCCGGATACATTTCCAGTGTCTTGCATATTTATTCACATGTTAATGCATTTCACATAATATTTCACATTAACAATTTAATTGCTTCATTCGAATATAAGCACAAAATGTACACCTACCTTTTAACTTTCGGTTCAATAATCATACACAAAGAACACATAATCTTTTCATTATCCTGGTTTCACTTTTAATAACCATTCGACTATATGCCATATTCATAAATTATTTCACACACAACCTCGATCAAGTAGGAACAATAGTCACAATTCATCTATTATACAAATATCCCATTCTTTGACTTTGTTTCATAATAGCTACTCTGTCACCACATATATACCATTCAATTCACCTTCGACTTTATACAAACAAGTACAATAAAATTGTATACACATATTACACACTTTCACATCATCACTTAATAGTCATTTGGCCACATTATATACATAAATCATCCATTTCATATTCGGCTTTATAGCTGAAATTCAATATACTTATTGCAAATCGAACTTGTAAACGTCAAATAATTACTTATCATATTATATAATCTTAAGCGCGCAGCAAATCAAATATAATTACTTAAGGACTTACCTCGGAAGACGATAATCGGAACGAGACGACTAATCGACCATTTTGATTTTCCCCCCGATCCAAATCTGAATTCTACTTTTGCCAATCTAATTAATATCAAAATTAACTCACTTATTCAACATTTCATTAAATTTTATCTAAAGACACATAATTTGGGCATTTTGCATTTTATCCCCTAACATTTCACATTTTTACAATTTAATCCCTATTTCAAAATAACACAAATTACTCAAAATTTCATCAAACTCATGTTAGGCCGAATTTACCTTAGGTCTCTAGCAACCCATTTCTTTTATTTATTTCACGTTTTGACCCCTCAATTTACAAATTTCTAAATTTAGTTCTGAATACACATTTTTATCAAAAATCACTTAATCAATCATGAAAATCAAACATCAAAGATTTATTACTCATCATCAAACAACAAGATAGTCAAACATTCAATAATGGCATCATCCAAATACTTTAACAATTTTAAAATTAGAGGTACGGGCCAGCTAGATTACGATGCAACGATCTCAAAAACGTAAAAATTATTAAAAACCGAGACGACATGGACTTACATGCATGAACAACCATGGCCGAACCTTCAAAGCTTTGAGAACCTTATTTTCTTTCTCACATTCGGCTATTGATGAAGATGATAGCATGTAATTTGGCTTTTGTTTTATTTTATTTTATTATAATTACCAAATACCATATTTAACCTTAATATACATTAATAATTTCCATTATACCAAGCCATGGAATTCCACTATCAACAATTTTGGAATAATTACCACTTAAGGACTCCCACTATTTAATTCCATAGCTATTTAATATCTTTAACTTATAGAACACAACTTTTACGCTCTGCGCGATTTAGTCCTTTTTGCTTAATTAACTATCAAAACAATAAAATTTTTCAACGAAACTTTAATATCATCTTATTGCCACTCCGTAAATATTTATAAAAATACTTACGACTCGGTTTATAGAAATGAGGTCTCGATACCTCATTTTTTAAACCCACTTGACCTTAGGGTCATACCACTTGAGCTTAATAAATCGCTTATAAAACAAAAATCACAATATCAAAAACCTTTTTTAAACTCACAATTAACTCATAAATATTAAATATAATATTTACAAACCTACTCATCGGATTTAGTGGCCCCGAAACCACTATTCTGATTAACCCTAAAAACGGGTTGTTACAGGGACTAAAGACACTGCTGTTCGATCCGAGTTTGATATAATTTTTGGTATGGATTGGCTAATTTTGCACGATGCTAGTGTAAGTTGCAAATGGAAAACTGTTCATTTGAGATGCAAGAATGATGAAAGAGTTCGAATTGAATCTAGTGATTTAAATGGATTTTGTACTGTGATATCTTCAATGAAAGCTTTGAGTATTGTGAGAAAAGGTTGTGAAGCTTACTTTGCCTATGTGATTGATTCAAAAGTGTCAGAAAAGAGAGTTGAATCAGTGCCTGTTGTCTGTGAATTACCTGATGTGTTTTCTGAAGAACTTTTGGAATTACCTCGGATACGAGAAGTTGAATTTGGCATTGAGTTAGTACCAGGAACTATTCTAATTTCGATAGCTCCGTATAGAATGGCTCCGACTGAACTAAAAGCATTAAAGCCTCAGTTGCAAGAATTGAGTGATAGAGGATTTGCTAGACCAATTTTTTCACCTTGGGGTGCTCCTGTTTTGTTTGTGAAAAAGAAAGACGGCATGATGAGAATGTGTATTGATTATCGTCAGTTGAATAAAGTGACTATAAAAAATAAATACCCTTTGCCCCGAATTGATGATTTGTTTAATCAATTGAAATGAGTAACCTTATTTTCGAAGATAGATATGAGATCAGGTCATTATCAGTTGCGAGTAAAAGATCTAGACATTTCGAAAACTGCATTCAGAATGAGGTATGGCCACTATGAATTTTTAGTTATGCCTTTCGGATTAACTAATGCACCTGTTATCTTTATGGATTTGATGAACAAAATTTTCAGACCATATTTAGATCGATTTGTTGTCGTATTTATTGCTGACATATTGATTTATTCGTGTGATGAATCTGAGCATGCCAAGCATCTGAGTATAGTGCTATAGACTTTTTGAGATAAGCAATTGTATGTGAAGTTCAGTAAATGTGAATTCTAGTTACGAGAAGTTGGTTTGCTGGGCCATATTGTATCAGCATTAGGTATCCGAGTTGATCCGAACAAAATTTCAGCTATTTTGGATTAGAAACCTCCGAGGAATGTCTCCAAAGTCCGCAGTTTTCTGGGACTTTCCGGTTATTATAGATGGTTTGTAAAAGGCTTTTCTATGATTGCAACTCCGTTAACAAAACTGCTTCAAAAAGATGTGAAGTTTGAATGGTCCGAAAAGTGTCAGAAAAGCTTTGATCAATTGAAAGCCCTATTGACTAAAGATCCAATGTTAGTGCATCCCGAAATGGGTAAAGAATTTATGATCTATAGTGATGCTTCATTGAACGATCTGGGATGTGTTTTGATGTAGGAAGGAAAAGTTATTTTTTATGTTTTGAGACAGTTAAAGCCACATGAAAAGAACTATCCAACGCATGATCTGGAATTAACTGCGATTGTGTTTGCTTTGAAAATTTGGCGCCACTATCTGTTTGGTGAGAAATGTCACGTTTCTGATCATAAAGTTTGAAATATCTAATGACTCAAAAAGATTTGAATCTGCGACAGAGCAGATGGGTAGAACTGTTAAAAGACTACGAGCTTATTATTGACTATCATCTGGGAAAAGCAAATGTTGTTGCTAGTGCTTTGAGTCGAAAATAACTGTTTGCATTGCATGCGATGAATGCTCAATTGGTTCTGTCTGATGATGGTTCAATATTAGCTAAATTGAAAGCGAGACCATTGTTTTTACAATAGATTATTGATGCTCAAAAGGTTGATAATAAAATTTTAGCAAAACGAGCTCAGTGTAATTTAGATTCTGATTCAAAATTCAAAGTTGATAAAAATAATTGTCTGAGATTCTGAGATCAAATTTGTGTTCCAAGAAATCGAGAATTGATTCAGATGATTTTGAATGAAGCTCACAATAGTCGTTTATCTGTTCATTCAGGTAGTACAAAAATGTATAATGATCTGAAATAGCTTTATTAGTGGCCTGGTATGGAACGTGATATCTCTGAATTTGGTGTGAAATGCTTAATCTGTCAGCAAGTTAAAGCTGAACATTATGTTCCATCTAGTTTGTTACTATCGATTATGATTCCAGAGTGGGAATGGGATAGAGTGACAATGTATTCTGTTTCGGGTTTGCCCCTATCTCCGAGAAATAAAGATGCAATCTAGGTTATAGTTGATCGATTGACGAAATTAGCCCATTTTATTCTGGTACGATCTGATTACTCGCTTGATAAGTTAGATGAGTTATACATTTTCGATATTGTGAAATTGTATGGCATTCCATTATCTATTGTGTCAGATAGAGATCCGAGATTCACATCGCGATTTTAGAAGAAATTACAAGATGCTTTGGGTACAAAATTGCACTTCAATACTGCTTTTCACCCATAAATGGACGGTCAATCTGAAAGGATTATTCAAGTTCTCGAAGATATGTTGAGATGTTGCATTCTTGAGTTTGAAGGTATATGGGCACAGTATTTACTTTTGATTGAATTCGCTTATAACAATAGTTTTCAATCGAGCATCAAAATGGCACCGTATGAAGCCTTATCTGGTTGCAAATGTTGTACATCTTTGTATTGGACTGAGCTCAGTGAGAATAAGATTCATGGGGTTGACTTGATAAAAGAGACTGAACAAAAAGTAAAAGTAATCTGAGATAGTCTGAAAACAGCTTTCGATCGTCAGAAATTATATGTAGATTTAAAACAAAAAGACATTGAATTTGAGATTGGAGAAAAATTGTTTTTGAAAGTCTCACCGTGAATATGACTTATGAAGAAGAAACGATTCGTATTTTAGTTTGTGAGATTAAAGAATTGAGAAATAACAAAATTCCATTACTAAAAGTAATGTGTACTAAAAGTAATATGGCATCGACACGGAGTTAAAGAGGTTATGTGGGAGCCTGAAGATGTTATAAGATGACAATATCCAAATCTGTTCAATGGTAACATTTTCGGGGACGAAAATCCCTAAGGGGGAGAATTGTAATAGTCCAGTTTAGACCCTAGTCGGAATAGTGGTTTCGGGATCACAAATCTGAGTCAAAAAATATTTTAATATTATTTTTTGTTCTTATGATATGTGAATCAGCATGTGTGAAAGTTTCCTATGAAAATTTAATCATTTGTGTGCTCAATTAGATAAAAGGACCTAATCTCGTAAATTGTAAAAGTGGCCTTCTATTTGTTAAAATGCTTAATTGATGTGTCTTATTAAATGTGAAGTCCTTAAGATGCAAATAGGCCATTAGCTTAATGGATGGACATAAATGGTCATATGTTTATGGATTATTATATGGTTTAATAAAAGGGAAATTTCGGTATTTGATTAATAATTATAAGTTAAGTAAAATAAAAACATGAAATTGGCCATTAATTCATTCATGTTGTCGAATTCATCAAAAGAAAAAGAAAGAAATACAAGCTAGGGTTCAGCTTCGATTTTCTTTGATTGAGGTATAAGTTTTGTTCCATTTTTGATAATTTCTACGTTTTCGTAATCGTTGCTTAGTAATCTATCAAGCCCATGCCCTATTTTTTTATTTTTTGATGAATTTGAAATATGCCATTGATGAAATTGTGAGTTTTGTGATGTTAGTTGTTGGAAAATAAAAGATATGTATTGGGTTGATATATTTTGTCTTTGAATTTTTGATGAATTTGAGTAATTTGAGCTAAATTGTGAAAATTTTAAATTAAGGGATTAAAATGTGAAATAAATGAAATATGTGGACTTGTATGAGTGCTATGAATATTCGGCTAAGCATAAGTATATGCAAACTTTGTGTATTTTGTGATTTTTTTTATTAAGGACTAAAGTGTCAAAATATGAAAATATGAGGGCTAATTTGTAAAATGCCCTAAATGTGTGTTTGTGGATTGGTTTGACTGATTTGTTGAATAAAAGAGTTAAATTTGAATTGATTTAGACAGAGAACAAAAGAAAACAGAATTAGATCGGGGAAAGTCGAAAGTCGTCGAGTAGTCGATCCTGTTTATTCGAATTCGTATGAGGTAAGTCGATAAAAAAATAAATGTGTTAAATTGAATTATTATTGCTTATATGATATTTGAATTGTGGTGAATAGATATGATAGCTGAATATATGAAATCTGAGAAAGTTTCGACTAAGTTCTGACGTCTGAAAAGCCCCATACGAACCACAGGAATAGTTAGGATACATATGTCATGACATAGGATTCGGTATGTGTTATCATGTAAGACCACGTCTGGGACGTTTGCATCGACTTATGATTTACGTGTAAGACCACGTCTGGGACATTGGCATTGTACAAGCTTTCTGAGTTATCCGCGTATCCTTATGATTCCAAACGGTTCAAACGAAATTTCGAGAAACAAATGATTATATGAGATGTGTTGTAACAGGCCAATTTTGGGGCTAGTCGAAAAAGTGGTTTTGAAACCACTAACCCAAGGTCGAAGAATTATTTTAAATAATATTTTATGTATTGTAGCAAAATTAGATAAGTGCATGAAAATTTTGGTGAATTAATTTTAGCGTTTGCTTGCTAAATTACAAAAAAAGACTGAATCGCACAAAGTACAAAAGTCCTATTTTGTTAGATAATGGTATCAATTAGCTAAAGAACCTAAATTGGGAGCCTTTAAAGAGTAATTAGACCCCTAATGCTTAGGCTAGCCAGCCATAGGAGACAAAAGAAAGAGAAATGGTCAAAATTAGGTGGGTTGGTGACCAATTTTGACTAGAATAAGAATAAAATAAAGAGAAAAAGATATCATCTTTTCCTCTTCTTCTTTATCATCAAAAAATGTAGCCATTAGAGGGTTTTTAAGCTTCAAAATTTTTAGCCACTTGGTCTCTCTACAAGTAAGTGATTTTAATGAGTTTTCTTAATGATTTTTACATTTTTGAGACCCCTCTATCATGAGCTTTCTAATGAGGGGACTATTTTACAAAAGGGTTGAAAGTCTAGGGTTTTTCCATGAGAACATTTAGGTTGTTTCCTGAATTTTTGTGGAAGAATATGAGTCTTAGATGAGTAATAAACAACTTTTGTGAAGGGATTTCTCATGAATACCCTAATAGGGACTATTTTGCATAAGTTGTAAAATAGATGATAAATGTGTGAAATACAGTAAATTTTGGATTGCTATAAGAGTAAAAAAGGATTCGGCTAGGCTTGTAATATGGAGAAATTTGATAAAAATCGACTTTTGAGCATAGGGGTAAAATAGTCATTTTGTGAAAATTTATGGGGAAAATAGTCATTTTGCCCAATTTTGAAATTTGGAGTGTCTAAACTGATGTGCTGATGTAATAAATGAATTTTATTAATTTAGATCAAGAGAAACATGATTCGGGTCTTGATCGAGGTAAGAACAAAGTTTACGAGGATTAAGCTCATCTTCATCGTTTTGTATCGAGGTAAGTACATATGTGAATAATGTGTTATTGAAGCTTAATTTGGAATATTTTGATAATATACATGTGTAATTAGCTCATTGTTGTTATATATCTAAATTATATTTGTCGCTATGAATGTATAAATGACGTGTTATGTGAGTAAAGTACACTGTGAGCAAGTACGATGCTATTCAGCAAGTTATGAAACCTCGTTGGACCATAGACATAACATAGGATACAAAAGGGTACGTTATAAAAAATTATGTAGCCTGAACTCATGAGTTGAGTCTGAGTTCATGAGATAAATGCTATAGGTAACGTGGGTCCAGGTACTGACTTTGTGTACAGACCCGTGAGTGGCTCAATGAGAAAATGTTACATAATAGCTATGGAGTCTGGGTCCTGACTTGATAAAAGGCTCGTGAGTCGCTCAAAAGTGAATGTTTCATAGCACGACGTAGCTCTGACTACCTATATGGCATTTAAATGTAAACTCCCCGTGTATCCTATGTATTCTGAGAGTTCAACGGGTAACTCAAAAACTTAGTTGATGGAAACCTTGATAAGGTACGTATATTGAACTTATGGTTAACACCTGAGTAAAGAGCATGGTGCATTAAGTATATATGAATGAAAGGAAGAGTAAGATAGAGATGTTATGTAACACCCCGTACCCGAGGCCGTTGCCGGAGTCAGACACGAGGGGTTCACAGACTAAATTCGCTTACTATCGCAGTCCATTTTAAAAATTTCCAGACAGCTGACTAACTGTGTCGCTGTTACCTTAAAAATCATATCTTCAGTTTCACAACTCGAAAATCAGTTTCGTGATTTTTCCCTGAAACTAGACTCATATGTCCATCTACATATTTTTTTCTAGAATTTTTGGTCAGGCCAATTAGTACAGTTTATTAGTTAAAATCTCCCCTGTTACAGGGATTGACTACACTGACCTTTGCGTATTACGACTTGGATATCTCCCTGTACAGGGCTTCAATACTGATGTCTTTTGTTTCCATAGAAACTAGACTCAAAAAGGAATCTATGCATAAATGGCATGACTTCTAATTATCTCTGGTTAATTTATAATGAATTTCCAAAGTCAGAACAGGGAATCCAGAAACCGTTCTGGCCCTGTCTCACGAGAACCTGAATATCTCTTAACATACTGTCCATATGATCGTTTCGTTAATTTCCTATGAAAATAGATTCATCAAGGTTAGTTTACATAATTTATTCACTATTTAATTCCATTTCTACTATTTTTAGTGATTTTTCACATCCACATCACTGCTGCTGTCAGCATCTGTTTTTTTTTAAGGTAAACTTTACCTATTTCATGATCCTCCATGGATCAACTAGAGTTTGTCATACATATTCCAAAAGTGATCAAGAATAACCCTTCCCATGGCTAACCGTTACCAACATTTCCATACCTCTCGACGGACAACATACAAAACGATTATAATGCTATGATCAAAGTATATTTAAGCCATTTTCGCATGGCTATCCAAATTTACACAAAACCGAAGGGTACATGACCAACAACAAAAGGGTAGTCCTATACATGCCATTTTCAGAGTTCAACCAAAAGTGTACCAAAAGGGCTTTGATAGTGTGGGCGACTTCGACTTCAATAATCCCGAGTCCGATAGCTGACGAACCAAAATCTATAAAACAGAGATTCAAAGAACGGAGTAAGCATTTAATGCTTAGTAAGTTTTAAGCAAGACAAAGTGTTCTCAATCACTATTATTGGTCATTCATTTCAACTGTTCGATGAAGTTAATCTAGAGCTTCAGCTCGATCTATAATATCATTAAACGCAACACTTGGCTGCCACATATATACTTTCGAATAATAATGACCTAGATGGTCAAATATTTCCAAAGCACATTCTTCATCGATTTTCAACTTTCAATAATCCTTTCCACTTGTTCATAATCACATCCATACTTTTAAGTATTTCAACATGACAAGTACTAAATTACCATAGGCACATAAAGAACCAACATATTCCTTATCACATATATGTAAGCTTACAAATCATAATCCTTACCTTGTACTGGCACATCTAGCTCAACCCAACCCATACTCAGATCATAAGGCTTTTGGGCAGAATATGCACTAATACATAAGAATATTTCATCGCATACTTTATTATACAAACATACCATTACCAATTAGATCATTCTCACATTTGGAGTTATAATATTAATCACATTTACCTACCTCTTTGATACTGATAATTCACCTCGAAATCACTCCACCGATGAGTAAGTAATACGTACCTGAACATCTTGAATACATAATACTTATTTGATGGTAACTTAATGCAGATACTCAATATCAAAGTCTTACTTGAATCCTAACATTTAGCCGTCGGGTCTTTAAAGCTCAGATATAGTACGAGCACGAAGCCTACGGACATTAATCAGGATAATATTCTCGCATAAAGCCTGCGGGGTTTTAACCCGGATATGGTACTGACACAATTGCCCTTCGGGACTTATCACATTTATACACTTTCACATCCATCACGTTGGCCACTTGGCCCTGTCACATATATACACTTTCACATTCATCACATCGGCCATTAGGCCTTATCACATATATATACACTTTCACATTCATCACATATACACTTTCACATTCATCACATCGGCCATTAGGCCTTATCACATATATATACACTTTCACATTCATCACATCGGCCATTCGGCCTTATCACATATATACACTTTCACATTCATCACATCGGCCATTAGGCCTTATCACATACATATACACTTTCACATTCATCACATTGGCCATTCGGCCTTATCATATATATACACTTTCACATTTATTCAAATATACTTCACATACCACATATACTATCATGTACAGACTTGGTCTTGGCCGAATCTACATCCATCACTTTCCAATGAATAATTTAATTTTACGCCATACTATCATTTCATGTTAGAATACTCATAAGCTTACAATATCACGATTTAGAATTCAATTATGGGTTTAATCAATAGCTTATGAGCAACTAAAACAAGTTTTATCCATGTTTACAACAAAATCACATATTCACTACGAGCTGTTTTCCTGAGCAATGGTCACTAAATTGTTTATAACCGGAGCTACAAAACTCCAAATCACTTGCCGTTAATTTTTCCTGAATATAGACCCATATATCTTCCATTCATAAAATTTCCAGAATTTTAGGTTTGGCCAATCAATACCAGATTTTTCTTAAATTTTCCCCTGTTTCACTGTTTGACTAATCTGACCACTCCTCACTACGAATCAAATTTCTCATTTTACAGAATTCAAAATGTGTTGTATTTGATTTAATTTGAAACTAGACTCATTAAGGAGTCTAATCATATAAATTTTATCTTATAACCATTTTTGTACAATTTATAATGATTTTCTAAAAACAGAACAGGGGATTTCGGAGTCATTCTGACACTGTCCCACACAACTTTAAATATCTCCTTATAGGAAATTTCTTTGCTTCCACGGTCTCTTTTATAAGAAACTAGACTAAATAAGATTTGATTACATATTTTATTCAGCCTATAATTCCACACCAACAATTTATAGTGATTTTCTAAAATCACGTTACTGCTGCTGTCCAAAGCAAATTATTACAATTTGCTCTTAAATTTCCAAGTCCAAACACATATGAACTTACCATTTGAGTTTAAGACATATCATGGCCACATCATATCTTATTAAATCAACTCATTATGTCCTATTATGATTGAATTTACTCAACGTTTAATCACTTAAAACTTGCCTCGGAAGTGGTCGACGACTAGATATCCACGGCTATTCGTTTACTTTCTCTTTATCCAAAATTGCCCCTCTATGCTCTTGAGCTTAATTAACAAAATTTAAACTATTTTAATCACCTTGTTATATCATTAAAAACAACAAGGTAAATCTTCTCAATGAAACTCATACATAAGGCAACACCTCGATACATCTGCACACATTCGGTATTCATAAAAACCATCCCAAATACATTTACCTAGGTATCACCATGTCGCCTTATATACATATACTAGTTATGTGGTCAATTTTTCCGATGACCTATGCATATAACTAATTACACCTTTAATAATATTCACAAAGCCGATTATCCACATGACTACCTTAGCATATTATTAGTTAGCTTCTTATCCAAATTTGCCATAAAGAAAATTAACTCATATCCCCTCAAGTGCATAAGCAATTGCATCCAAAGGACACTTTAAATGCATGTTATGAAGGTAACCGAATGCACATATATTTATACCAAGGCATCATATACTTCAAACCAACTATCAAGGCATAAAGCCGAACCTTCAAAATCAATTATCAATACACGTTCAAACATGCCCTCCTACAAATATACAAGTTCTCCCTTGGTTAAACTAAATCATGCTTTAAGGTTTAATGTTCATCTTTAACACAATTACCACACTTCAAACTAAATTTTCAGCTTCATATATCCCACACCAGATTTTTTTTCCATGCTCAATTTCCATGGCCGAATGAAATTATGCCCTAATTCATGAACTTAAACAACATTGGCCAACTTTCCAAGCTCATTTGAGCCATCAAGCACATTTAGTTTGTTCATACTCAACTAGAATCAATTATCCTCCCAAAATCATCAAACATACAAAATATACCCCATTAAGCTCATGACCGATTGCTACATGCTTCATGAACACAATAAATTTCACATGGGTCTTGTTGCAAGCTTCAAAACCAACCAAAATGGCCTTCTTTTGCCTTATTTGAAAGAAAATAACATGAACCTTACCTTATTTGAAGCCTTCTTTTGCCGAATGCCCTAAGCTCAAAGGTTTCTATTTTCTTTCTCAACTCACGGCAAGAAGAAGAAGAAAATGGCCTTGTTATTTTCACCTCAAACATGTTTTTTCATTTATTTCATTAACTTTTATTATATTCTTTCTCCCATAACACACTAACACAACATGTTTCCAACATGTTTCACCCCATAACATTTTGTCCACTCTCATGCTCATGGCCGGCCACTACTAATTAGGGGGGAAATTGACATGCAAGTCCACCCTTTTTATTTCATGCACTAATAGATCCTTATGTTTTGACCTATCACATTTCAAAAGTGTCACACATAAGTCCTATTGACTAAATTCACATGCAATTTACTAAATCAAAGCTTAAAACTTTCACACATTCGTATTCACATATAATAGTCATAAAATATGACGGCTAATTATTTTTATGACTCGATTTTGTGGTCCCGAAACCACTTTTCGACTAGGGTCAAATTAGGGGTGTCATAACTCTCCCCCCTTTAGGGATTTTCGTCCCCGAAAATTTCTACCGATGCATAGTTTAGGATAACGTCCTCTTATTGAATTATATTCATATAAACATTAGCTCATCGATAGCAATTGTAATTCATTATTGATTTCGCATCGATCTATAAAATCATTTTCTTATCTTAAAACAAATACATAAACATTTCTACAAGTATGCACATATATCTCATTTTCTTGATTTCATAAGCAATAATCACTTAATTTAATTCACAAATGCATTTCAAACACATATTAAGCACATATTAACATGTATAATTCACATCATCAACCCACATATTTGTAACCCACATTTTCATTCATGTATAAGCTGTAACCTGACCGAAAGTACACATATACTCAAACATCCCAATAAATATCCTTTATAACTCCATCATATCTCACTATTCAACTTAACCTATTTCCAACAGAAAATCAACTTCCACATACCTGAACATTGAATTCATTTAGCACATTTAATCACTGTTAACGATACCCGTTGAATCATTCGAAATCATTACGGATACTCATTAATCACATATAGCTCTTACAATGCCATATCCTAGATATTGTCTTACATATGCTCACATATCGAGCCGATGCCATGTCCCAGACATGGTCTTACACACTATCTCAAATCAATGCCTTTGTCCCAGACGAGGTCTTACATGAATTCCACTTCACACACTTAGTGCCCACTGACCGATCTCGCACTCATAGTGCTCGATTAAAGGAATTCGCGCACACACAGTGCCTCTAATCATTCACACACATAGTGCTCTTATTCATTCGTTATTACACATTGAAATGACTTAACCAATTCTATAAACATCATGTATGTACACTTTTAAACATATCATCTCATTTAAATTTGAATTCGTATAGTAATGAATACTTAAACTTTGCTCAAATTACCGGCACGAAGCCTACTAGGCATGAAGGCCCGAATACACGTCACCAGCATGATTGCCCTTCGGGACCTAGCCCGGATATAACACCAGCACGAATGCTCTTCGGGGTTTAGCACGGATATATCACTAGCACGAATGCTCTTCGGGACTTAGCCCGGATACATCACTAGCACGAATGCTCTTCGGAACTTAGCCCGGATACATCACTAGCACGAATGCTCTTCGGAACTTAGCCCGGATACATCACTAGCACGAATGCTCTTTGGAACTTAGCCCGGATACATCACTAGCATGAATGCTCTTCGGGACTTAGCCCGGATACATCACTAGCACGAATGCTCTTCGGACTTAGCCCGGATCATCGTCGAGACCTTTAGCTCGGATGAAATCTCCACACAAAGCCAGTGAATTTTAATCCGGACATAATCTCTATACATAGCCATCGGGTCTTTACTCGGACATAATCTCTTCATATAGTCAGCAGGTCTTTAAACTCGGATTCACATCACTTTTCTCATACATATTTATTCACATGTTATCATGTTTCACATGGCACAAATCACATTTACAATTTAATCAATTCATTCACATGTAAACATATAACATGATTCTTGACTTTAAGTCGTAAATATCATTCAAATCTAATACATGTATGCTTCTTTTACTAAACTTTCAGCTCAATAAGCAATCACACAAAAGCATATATCCCCAATCTCTTCCTTTGTTCATTTCTCTAATAACCTTATTATGATAAGGACAATGGGACATCATTCATCTATCATACATGTATATCATGGCATTTTAAGTTAAATACCAAATTCAATTACTCAAAACTTACTTATCTTATACCCTTCTCAATATTGACACATCATAAGCATTTCTCAGTCCTCTCAATACCATCTGCTACAGCTCGATCGGGATCGGAATTCATTACAATAAATAAACACATTTTCAATTGTCAGAAATCACCACACTATAAAATAATCACATAATGGCATGTATAGCTAGACCCAAACGTATTACGGTAGTCCTAGAATCGACTAAACCGTAGCTCTGATACCAATAAAATTGTAACACCCCGTACCCGATACCGTTGCCGGAGTCGGACACGAGGGGTTCACAAACTAAATTCGCTTACTTCGCAGTTCATTTTAAAAATTTCCAGCCAGCTGGCTAACTGTATCGCTGTCACCTTAAAAATCATATCTTGAGTTTCACAACTCGAAAATCAGTTTCGTGATTTTTCCCTGAAACTAGACTCATATGTCCATCTACATATTTTTTTCTAGAATTTTTGGTCGGGCCAATTACCACAGTTTATTAGTTAAAGTCTCCCCTGTTACAGGGATCGACTACACTGACCTTTGCGTATTACGACTTGGATATCTCCCTGTACAGGGCTTCAATACTGATGTCGTTTGTTTCCATAGAAACTAGACTCAAAAAGGAATCTATGCATATATGGTATGACTTCTAATTATCTCTGGTTAATTTATAATGAATTTCCAAAGTTGGAACAGGGAATCCAGAAACCGTTCTGGCCCTGTCTCACGAGAACCTGAATATCTCTTAACATACTGTTCATATGATCGTTTCGTTACTTTCCTATGAAAATAGATTCATCAAGGTTCGTTTACATAATTTCTTCACTATTTCATTCCATTCCTACTATTTTTAGTGATTTTTCACATCCACATCACTGCTGCTGTCAGCATCTGTTTTTTTTTAAGGTAAACTTTACCTATTTCATGATCCTCCATGGATCAACTAGAGTTTGTCATACATATTCCAAAAGTGATCAAGAATAACCCTTCCCATGGCTAACCGTTACCAACATTTCCATACCTCTCGACGGACAACATACAAAACGATTATAATGCTATGATCAAAGTATATTTAAGCCATTTTCGCATGGCTATCCAAATTTACACAAAACCGAAGGCTACATGACCAACAACAAAAGGGTAGTCCTATACATGCCATTTTCAGAGTTCAACCAAAAGTGTACCAAAAGGGCTTTGATAGTGTGGGCGACTTCGACTTCAATAATCCCGAGTCCGATAGCTGACGAACCAAAATCTATAAAACAGAGATTCAAAGAACGGAGTAAGCATTTAATGCTTAGTAAGTTTTAAGCAAGACAAAGTGTTCTCAATCACTATTATTGGTCATTCATTTCAACTGTTCGATGAAGTTAATCTAGAGCTTCAGCTCGATCTATAATATCATTAAACGCAACACTTGGCTGCCATATATATACTTTCGAATAATAATGACCTAGATGGTCAAATATTTCCAAAGCACATTCTTCATCGATTTTCAACTTTCAATAATCCTTTCCACTTGTTCATAATCACATCCATACTTTTAAGTATTTCAACATGACAAGTACTAAATTACCATAGGCACATAAAGAACCAACATATTCCTTATCACATATATGTAAGCTTACAAATCATAATCCTTACCTTGTACTGGCACATCTAGCTCAACCCAACCCGTACTCAGATCATAAGGCTTTTGGGCAGAATATGCACTAATACATAAGAATATTTCATCGCATACTTTATTATACAAACATACCATTACCAATTAGATCATTCTCACATTTGGAGTTATAATATTAATCACATTTACCTACCTCTTTGATACTGATAATTCACCTCGAAATCACTCCACCGATGAGTAAGTAATACGTACCTGAACATCTTGAATACATAATACTTATTTGATGGTAACTTAATGCAGATACTCAATATCAAAGTCTTACTTGAATCCTAGCATTTAGCCGTCGGGTCTTTAAAGCTCAGATATAGTACGAGCACGAAGCCTACGGACATTAATTAGGATAATATTCTCGCATAAAGCCTGCGGGGTTTTAACCCGGATATAGTACTGACACAATTGCCCTTCGGGACTTATCACATTTATACACTTTCACATCCATCACGTTGGCCACTCGGCCCTGTCACATATATACACTTTCACATTCATCACATCGGCCATTAGGCCTTATCACATATATACACTTTCACATTCAACACATCGGCTATTAGGCCTTATCACATATATACACTTTCACATTCATCACATCGGCCATTAGGCCTTATCACATATATATACACTTTCACATTCATCACATTGGCCATTCGGCCTTATCACATATATACACTTTCACATTCATCACATCGGCCATTAGGCCTTATCACATATATACACTTTCACATTCATCACATCGGCCATTAGGCCTTATCACATATATATACACTTTCACATTCATCACATTGGCCATTCGGCCTTATCACATATATACACTTTCACATTCATCACATCGGCCATTAGGCCTTATCACATATATATACACTTTCACATTCATCACATTGGCCATTCGGCCTTATCACATATATACACTTTCACATTTATTCAAATATACTTCACATACCACATATACTATCATGTACAGACTTGGTCTTGGCCGAATCTACATCCATCACTTTCCAATGAATAATTTAATTTTACGCCATACTATCATTTCATGTTCGAATACTCATAAGCTTACAATATCACGATTTAGAATTCAATTATGGGTTTAATCAATAGCTTATGAGCAACTAAAACAAGTTTTTATCCATGTTTACAACAAAATCACATATTCACTACGAGCTGTTTTCCTGAGCAATGGTCACTAAATTATTTATAACCGGAACTACAAAACTCCAAATCACTTGCCGTTAATTTTTCCTGAATATAGACTCGTATATCTTCCATTCATAAAATTTCCAGAATTTTAGGTTTGGCCAATCAATACCAGATTTTTCTTCAAGTTTCCCCTGTTTCACTGTTTGACTAATCTGACCACTCCTCACTACGAATCAAATTTCTCATTTTACAGAATTCAAAATGTGTTGTATTTGATTTAATTTGAAACTAGACTCATTAAGGAGTCTAATCATATAAATTTTATCTTATAACCATTTTTGTACAATTTATAATGATTTTCTAAAAACAGAACAGGGGATTTCGGAGTCATTCTGACACTGTCCCACACAACTTTAAATATCTCCTTATAGGAAATTTCTTTGCTTCCACGGTCTCTTTTATAAGAAACTAGACTAAATAAGCTTTGATTACATATTTTATTCAGCCTATAATTCCACACCAACAATTTATAGTGATTTTCTAAAATCACGTTACTGCTGCTGTCCAAAGCAAATTATTACAATTTGCTCTTAAATTTCCAAGTCCAAACACATATGAACTTACCATTTGAGTTTAAGACATATCATGGCCACATCATATCTTATTAAATCAACTCATTATGTCCTATTATGATTGAATTTACTCAACGTTTAATCACTTAAAACTTGCCTCGGAAGTGGTCGACGACTAGATATCCACGGCTATTCGTTTACTTTCTCTTTATCCAAAATTGCCCCTCTATGCTCTTGAGCTTAATTAACAAAATTTAAACTATTTTAATCACCTTGTTATATCATTAAAAACAACAAGGTAAATCTTCTCAATGAAACTCATACATAAGGCAACACCTCGATACATCTGCACACATTCGGTATTTCATAAAAACCATCCCAAATACATTTACCTAGGTATCACCATGTCGCCTTATATACATATACTAGTTATGTGGTCAATTTTTCCGATGACCTATGCATATAACTAATTACACCTTTAATAATATTCACAAAGCCGATTATCCACATGACTACCTTAGCATATTATTAGTTAGCTTCTTATCCAAATTTGCCATAAAGAAAATTAACTCATATCTCCTCAAGTGCATAAGCAATTGCATCCAAAGGACACTTTAAATGCATGTTATGAAGGTAACCGAATGCACATATATTTATACCAAGGCATCATATACTTCAAACCAACTATCAAGGCATAAAGCCGAACCTTCAACATCAATTATCAATACACGTTAAAACATTCCCTCCTACAAATATACAAGTTCTCCCTTGGTTAAACTAAATCATGCTTTAAGGTTTAATGTTCATCTTTAACACAATTACCACACTTCAAACTAAATTTTCAGCTTCATATATCCCACACCAGATTTTTTTTTCCATGCTCAATTTCCATGGCCGAATGAAATTATGCCCTAATTCATGAACTTAAACAACATTGGCCAACTTTCCAAGCTCATTTGAGCCATCAAGCACATTTAGTTTGTTCATACTCAACTAGAATCAATTATCCTCCCAAAATCATCAAACATACAAAATATACCCCATTAAGCTCATGACCGATTGCTACATGCTTCATGAACACAAAAAATTTCACATGGGTCTTGTTGCAAGCTTCAAAACCAACCAAAATGGCCTTCTTTTGCCTTATTTGAAAGAAAATAACATGAACCTTACCTTATTTGAAGCCTTCTTTTGCCGAATGCCCTAAGCTCAAAGGTTTCTATTTTCTTTCTCAACTCACGGCAAGAAGAAGAAGAAAATGGCCTTGTTATTTTCACCTCAAACATGTTTTTTCATTTATTTCATTAACTTTTATTATATTCTTTCTCCCATAACACACTAACACAACATGTTTCCAACATGTTTCACCCCATAACATTTTGTCCACTCTCATGCTCATGGCCGGCCACTACTAATTAAGGGGGAAATTGACATGCAAGTCCACCCTTTTTATTTCATGCACTAATAGATCCTTATGTTTTGACCTATCACATTTCAAAAGTGTCACACATAAGTCCTATTGACTAAATTCACATGCAATTTACTAAATCAAAGCTTAAAACTTTCACACATTCGTATTCACATATAATAGTCATAAAATATGACGGCTAATTATTTTTATGACTCGATTTTGTGGTCCCGAAACCACTTTTCGACTAGGGTCAAATTAGGGGTGTCACATGTTAGGTGATTTATATCTTTTGAGTGTGATAAGTCATCGTTAGATGATACGATTTTCTTTTAATTACACTTTATTTGCATATATGTACTTACTAAGCTCTCATGCTTACCCTTCTTTCTTTTCTTTCCTTGTAGTGTTGCCAAGCTAACATCGGGGATCCAATGACATCTCAAAGCTTTGATCACACTATCACTTAAGACCTTGGTATAGTTAGTTCCACTATTTTGTTTTCTGGCATGTATAGGGACTCGAGTATTTCTTTAGTGTTTTGTTAGCTAGCCATAATGTGTTGGCTCATATGATGATCATGATACTCATTTTGTATAAGGCCATGGATGATGGTCAATACTCATTTCGATTTATAAATAGAATATGGTGTTTTCATGGATGAGTAAATTGCATAAATGATATGTTGTCCCTTGTAGTTATTTTGGCTATGTGATGTGCCCTTATATTAGTATAGAGTGATTTTGTGCAGGTTACATAAGTAAGGGTGACAAAAAGGCTTGGTAAATAGCCTTATTTTGTCCACACGGGTAGACACACGGGCATGTGCCTAGGTCGTGTGTGACACACAGGTAACCCCATAGGTGTGTTGTTCAGCCGTGTGTCCCCTACATGTAAAAATTTCAAGTCAGTATGCATGGTAGTAAACACACAGGCAGAGACATGGCCGTGTGTCTCAGCGGTGTGAAGGGCACAGCCTAGCACACGGGCATGTGCCTTGGCCGTGTGGCCCTTAAGGATTGCTGACGTCAGAAACAAAATGTCCAAGTTTTTGCACACGAGCTAAGACACAGGCGTGTCATGGCCATGTGTAGGACACGGTTCATGGACACAGCGTCCCTGTAGGTTGAAATTAGAAAATAAGTCCACATGGGTAAGGGACACGGGCGTGTCCCATTGTGTTCACACGGCCCATCAGTATGACCATGCCTAAATGGTCACACAGACGTGTGCCCCTGTTTTAAGTGTTATTTTTAGAATTCTTTGAAGGACCCGAATTAATTTCGAATGGGTTCCAATGGATGTTTTGAGCCTCGTAGGCTCTTATTATGGAGTTTATAATAAAAATTGAAAAAGTTTTTAATTTAACCATGTTTTGGTGATATGAAAACGTTTGTATGCATGAGTTCAAGTTAAGGTAATGCCTCATATTCCTTCCCGGCGTAGGGCATGGGTGTGAGGTGTTACATTTAGTGGTATCAGAGCTATTGTTTAGTCGGTTCTAGGTTAATGTAGCGTGTGTACGAGTCTAGCTATACCTGCCATAGATAAATTGTGATAGTGTGACGGCTCCTGATTTTTTTATTGTATTTTCATATAGTAATGGATCCCGATCAAACTATGGCGGACGATGTAGAAAGTAACGCACTGGATCTCGTTGAAGGGGTAGTGCCATCCGATAATCGACCTTCCACAGTTAGTTAGGGAGGAGGAGAAGGGGCTCGGGAGGCCTTTCTCCACATGATGAATGAATGGTACACAGAGTTCGTCCGAGCAAACCCGAATACTCGACCTCCTCCACCCCCACCTATCCCTCAACCTATTCCCGTAGTACCTCGGGTATGGACCTTGAGAGGCAAAATAGACCTCCAGTGGACAAGATCTGGAAGCATGGAGCCGAGGTATTCTGTGCTAATAAAGATGATGACCCTGAAAGGGTAGAATTCTGGCTTGAGAATACCATTAGGGTATTCGATGAATTATCCTGCACTGCCGAAGAATGCTTAAAGTATATCATATCTTTGTTGAGAGACTCGTCATACTACTGGTTGAAAATGTTAGTCTCAGTGGTGCCTCACAGAAAGGTCATATGGGAATTCTTCCAAGAGGAATTCCGGAAGACATACATCTGTGAAAGATTTATGGATCAAAAGCGTAAGGAATTTCTTGATTTGAAACAAGGCTGCTTGACGGTTACTGAATATGAAAAAAAGTTCATCCGACTTAGTAAGTATGCTTGGGAGTATGTATCCTCCGAGGCTAAGATGTGTCGAAGGTTAGAAGACAGACTTAATAAGGACATTAGACTATCAATGGGTGTCCTTGAGTTGAAAGAGTTCGTATACTCGTTGATCGGGCCTATAAAGATGAGGAATTAATTAAGGAAAGGAAGAAAATCGAAGCTAAAAACCAGAGATGCAAGGAAGAGGCATGCGAACAAGTCAGTTCCATCTTATTCTAAGAAATCCAGAGATGTCTAGTCTCGTTTCCACTCATCTGCTAGACATTCGTACCGATATCATAAGAAGCAAGATTTGAATTTTAATTCTCAAGGTACATCAGTGGCTAGTGTGGGCAATGTTAGATCTTTCAAACCAGAGTGCCAACATTATGGTAGAAATCACTTCAGCAAGTGTAGAATGAACGACGGATCTTGATTCCGGTGTGGTTCTCAAGACCACTTTATAAATGATTGCCCTGAGATGAATGATAAAGAAAAATTTCAAAGTATAAGGCCAAGTGGCACCAATTCGAAAGGAAGGCCTCAGAAGACTGTTGGAGTTGGGGCTAGTAGCAAGAATGTGATGAGAGACACCACCGTAAGGTCTGAAGCCAGAGCTTAACCTATGCCATACGTGCATGTGAAGATGTATCCTCTCCTAATGTCATCACCTTTACATTTTCTCTCTATGATAATACTATTATTGCTTTAATCGACCCTGGTTCTACTCATTCGTGTGTGTGCATGAAATTGATGTCTAGCATGAATATGCCTATTGAGTCTATGGTGTTTATGAATAAAGTGACTAACCCGTTGGGTAAACATGTGATAGTTGATAAAGTATGCAAGAAATGTCCTTTAGTAGTTAAAGGTTATTGTTTTTCGGCCGATTTGTTGCTGTTACCCTTTGATGAGTTTGATGTCATATTTGGTATGGATTGGTTGACATCCCATGATGCTATAGTAAACTGTAGATAAAAGGTTATTAGACTGAAATGTGAAAACAATGAAACCCTTTGGGTTGAATCAGGTGAGCCAGGCAACTTGCCTATTGTAATATCCTCAATGTCTGCCCAGAAATGTTTGAAGAAAGGATGTGAAGCTTATTTGGCTTTCGTAATGAATACTAAGGAATCGGAGTTGAAGATTGAGTCAGTACCGGTTGTAAGTGAATATGTGGATGTATTCTCGGAAGAATTTCCTGGGCTACCCCCTAATAGAGAGGTTGAATTTAGTATAGAGCTAATGCTAGGGACCACACCTATTTCGATCGCTCCGTATCGGATGGCCCCGACTGAGCTGAAAGAACTAAAGTCACAGTTACAAGAATTGACCAACAAGGATTTTGTGAGACCAAGCTTTTCACTGTGGGGTGCCCCGGTGTTGTTTTTGAAAAAGAAAGATGGATCTATTAGATTGTGCATAGATTACCGGCAGTTAAATAAGAGGATGATCAAGAACAAATACCCGTTGCCACGAATCGATGACTTGTTTGACCAACTGAAGGGAGCAGCATGGTTTTCTAAGATAGACTTGATATTTGGCTACTATCAACTACAAGTTAAAGAGGCAGATGTACCTAAAACCACTTTTAGGACTCGGTATGGTGTAACACCCCTTACCCAAGACCGTCACCGGAGTCGAGTACGAGGTGTTACCAGACTTATCTTACCTGTTCGGGGCATAAAAAATTACTTTTCAAAAAATTTTAATTTGCTCACATTTACCAATAAATCCCTAAAAAGGGCCCTCGAAGCCCTAAAACATGCAATTGGAACGGTTCGGGACCAAACCGGGAACATTAAAAAATTTTCAATTTCTTACACAAATAAAAACAATTTATTTCACTATTCATAATAAAACTATCCATATGTGTAACAGTTAGTAAATTAATTTTAACTCGAGTTACGAAACTCAAAATTTAAATCTGTAAATTTTCCTTAAAATGATACTCATATATCTTCTTACCATAATTTTTCTAGAATTTTGGTTTGGCCAATTAGTACAGTTTATTCATTAAAGTTTCCCCTATTTCGCAGTTCAGTGGACCTGACCTCTCTTCACTAAAAATCAATTATCTCATTATAAGAACTCGAATAATGCATATGTTTGTTTCTAATGAAAATAAACTCACAAAGGAACCTATACATATATACTATGACTTATAATTCTTTTTGTATAATTTCTAGTGAGTTTCCAAAGTTGGAATAGGGGATCACGAAGTCACTCTGAACCAGTCTTACAGAAATTTAAATATCTCAGAATATAGACTTCCTTTGCTTGCTTTGTTTCTTTCCTATGAAAATAAACTCAACAAGATTTAATTATATATCTCACTCACCATTAATTCTATTTCTACAATTTTTTGTGATTTTTCAAAACCACGTCACTACTGTTGTTTCCTAACTGTTCCATGGCCAACTCTTACTCTTTCATAATTTCTTTGCATCAAACCTCATTTAGGCATACATAATTCCAAACCATGTTCTTGTTTAGCTATATCATAACCTAATCATTGCCAAGTATTCACATGCCATTCTTTAATCATATCATAAGGACATACACACACAATAGTCAAGTCCCTATACATGCCCTAACTTAAAGTATTTCTAGTCACAAAATACCGAGATAGCTCGTTGATAGTGTGAGGCGATCTCCAACGTCCTTATGATTTTCCAAGTTGGCTTTCCGATACTATAAAAAAATAGAGAAAAGAAAGGGAGTAAGTATTAAGCTTAGTAAGTTTGCATGTCAATAAATAACAACATTCTAAATGAATTATCAAGATAACTTGAACCTTTTGAACATGGACTTATCTTACCTTCCCTTTGGTACACTCTTTTAGTTTTCCGTTGAACCATTTGGAATACTAAGGATACATGGGTACCTTTCCATTTTAAACTTACCATTTTCATGTCTTGACATGGTCTTACGTTGTATCCTTGCCTTATGAACTCACCATTGCCATGCCTTGGCATGGTCTTACATGGGATCTTTGCCTTATAGTATTTTATCAATGCCATGTCTTGACATGGTCTTACATGATTTCCTTGCCTTATAAAAATTACCAATGTCATGCCTTGGCATGGTCTTACTTGGTTTCTTTAAACCCTAATGTCATGACATTTGTATCCTACACATTCCTAAGGTTTAACTGGGACTTTTAAATATCAATTCTTTGTCAATTCTTACTTGAATCATCAAGGAATAAATTTATAAAATAAATATATAGATGCTGAAAAATAATATTATTAATTATAAATAATAAAATATTGTATTTATTTACTGCAAACTTAACTCGATACAAAATACGATCAAATATTTTGATTTAGTCCTCAACCTTTTTCTTTCCTCGGTCTAACCCCGAACGTAACGCCTCAAATTTTGGGCCTGGAAAAAATGGGCTTCACGTATCAGAGGAATTGGAATTTAGTTGTGCAAGTGAATGACACAAGTGTGTATCTACTTCAGTGGTTAAGTGTCTTGAGAAGTGCCTAAGAAGTCTTGGGTTCAAGCTTTGGCTCTTGCAAAATTTTGGTTTTTAAGGGATGAACCATGGCTCTGGCGTGTAGGCTTTATAAATAATTGTGGATGATTTATGACACAAAAAGAGCCTGTGGTGGAGTAGCAAGGTGGTGTGTTGTGTAACTGTGAGGTGTAAGGTTCAAGTCTTGGAATGCGCAATGGAGTATTTATTTTTCTATTTGAGCTGTGTAGGAGGTGGAGTTGGACTGAGACTCTAAGGTTGAATTGGTCATGAGAGTTTGAATAGAGTTTGAATAGGAGGTTGGAGTGATTTATGGAGTGTATCATGGAGAGATATTAGGAGAAAATCAAGCAGTGATTTATGGAGAGATTTAAGGAGAAAAATATAGGATTTTATGTGGGTTATTGTTGTCTTGTGTTCAAAGAATTCGGTTCCTATTCTTTTCCCAAAAAATTATAGACGATAGTTTTCTTCTGCTTCTCAAGTCTGCCATTTTGTTCTTTGCCGATTTTTGTAGATGGTTCTTTGTGATTTCTTTCGGTTCCCTTTTTGTTCTGTTCTTTCCTATGGCAACATTTGCACCCTCCTCCTCCCTTGTCAATTTTTCATTGTCTTCTTTTGTTTCTGCTAACTACTTGCTAAACTTTCTTTTTCTTTCTTCTCACAGCTTTGGATTTTCCTTATAAGTTATTCCTTCCTTAATCCTTGGTTTTTGTTGCCACAACTTGCCACCTTTGTTTTGTGTTATTGCGTTATTGGTAAGTGTCGCAACTGTGAAGTATTCTTTTCATTTATGGATTTTTGGTGAATCGATCGACTGTTCTATTTGCGAAGGTTAAGAGTTGGAACGACTCAGTTAGCATTGGAGTAGTGCGACTCTACTGTTATGCGGTTGGCAGGTAAAGTGGCTATATTTTGGTGGTGTTAAAGGAAAGTTTTTCTTTTTCCCTTGGATATGAAATGTGAATTGATGTTGGTATTGGGTCTTTATATAATTGTCCGCTTCGAATTGTGGAGTAGTGAACTATCTTGTTCGAATCTGCAAGTCCCAGAGTGCTTGATAGTGTTTTATAGCAAATCGCATCAGGTGTGTAGTAGTACCGTATTTGATAATCGATCAAAAGCCAAAAGAGTGTGTGAATCCACACACATTGATTTGAGCATAGGTCGACAAATGTCGAAATGCCGAAATATCGAGAAGCAAAAAAGTCAAAAGGAGGGGCTTAGAGCATGCAATCGCACGCACAGTAAATCGAGTCCACAAAATGTGGGTGTACAGCGAAAAAGGCCGCCATGAATGAATTCTTGGGCTTAGGCCATAATGGGCCGAATGGGCCCGATGGGCCGTGAGCCCACTTGTGTAAATCTGACTATTGGGTGGAAAATAGTGGGGCTTGTCAGGTCGCGCACATGGCGTAGGCCATTCTGGGCCTCAATGGACTGAAGTGGACCGTGTAGGCCCAATGGACTCGTGGGCCCCGCACGGATAAAATCCTCGATAGGTGACAAACTTTGGACTGGGCTATGTAGTATGCATAGCCGTGGTTAATCCTGGGCTAATTGAGCTGCACGAGCGTGTGGGCCCATTTGGGCCAAATAATGGGCCTTGGGCCCATTTTCACCGATAGGACTGTTAGGGTTGTAAAAGTCACTCGGGGCGACTGTAAACCTTTGGATGGTCCGATAAGCATGTTTAGGACAAACTATTTAAATTACTGAAATACCCCTGATTTGTGAAATTATCGAAATACCCCTAACTTGTAAAATTACTGAAATACCCTTGTAGTGTAAAATGACTGTTTTGCCCTTGTGGGTAAATGACTGACTTAGACTATGAATTTGATCGATTTGACTTTGATCGAATGATTGTGTTTTAACTTACTTGATGGTGGTTGTGCAACTGATATGCTTTTAATATATGTTTAAATTATTGTTACCGAGCATGGCCATTTTGCATACACGTGTGATGATTGAGCATGGCATACACGACATATTGCATGGGGTTAGGACATTGATATGGAAGAAGTTCTGATAGGATCGCACGGGTTGTATGAGATGACTGTGGATCCAGCATTGATCTGTTAAGGTCGCACGGGTCGCACGAGACGATTGTGGACTGATGAACGGCTTAGTGCTGCTTAATTTGATTACGACTCTATGCCAACCTAAATATGGCTCTGTGCTATGTTGATTATGGCTTTGTGCAAATCGTATTTACCAGTGGCTATGTAAATCATATTTATCGATGACTCTATGTCGATCATATTTACCCATGGCTGTGTGCCGGTTATATTACCGTCGCTGATGGCTATGTGCCAAACTTATTATAGTTACCAATGTCTTTGTGCCAATTATAATACCGCTACTGATGGCTTAAAGTTGTATATGTACTAGCAGCTTTGTTGCGATTTCGGTTAGTGCTGCAACTGGTGCTAACATTGTAAGTGTAGGGATGGTGTGGGTGAGTTATTCCTTACAGGTAGTGCAGGGTTGGATGGGATAGGATGCATCCCTGCATTCACACATTTTGTTTTGTTACTGAGATAGGCTAGGCCCAATTGATTCTGTTATGGGCTGTGACCCAAATGATAATGTATTGGGCTTTGGCCACTTATGCTCTAAACTGGACTGCACTGTTACTGTTAAAGGGCTATGGCCCAGACTGTTTCTGTTTTTGTATACTAACTGTTACTCTAGTAAGGGGATTACACACTGAGTTTTTGTAAACTCACCCCGCTTTTTTTTAAATGTACAGGTAGTCCCTAGTGTTAGGCGGATCGGTGCTATGAGGGACTCGGAGATGGCCACACGACTGCTCTTACTGCTACGCTAAATTGCTTACTCGTATTTTTTATTTTGGATTTCTTGTTTGTAATAAGACCATTTGTGGAATTTACTTTTAATTAGGCTTTTGATTACTCACTTTAAACTGCTAGTCTAGGGAAAGACAAGTTTTCAAACCAATTACTGTTTCCAAAATCATATGTTTTAAACTTCTTTAATTTAAATTAGCTTTTGCAACTGTAGGAGATTTTCAACAAAATTAATAGCATTTTTGAAAGTGATTAACTTTCCAATGAACCATGTTTTGAAATTAAACAAAAACAAACTGAGACTTTACACAAGTTTTAAATAGTAGGAAGGGTTTTTCAATGAAATCACGGTTTCAAAAACACTTCAATATGACACCGCTAGATTCGGCCATAACATCTAGGCCGGGTTTGGGGTGTTACACCGAATTTCATTTTTATTGATCTATAATATCAAATTTAACTTATTTAATATTCACATTTATCAAAACAGTCCTTAACTCTAACTTTGGCAAAATTACGATTTTGCCCCTAAACTTTTACATATTTACACTTTTGCCTCGAGGCTCGGAAATGAAACTTTATCCCTAATTCTTAGGTTTTATGACATGCTAATCATTTATTTACCTACGGCAACATCAAATTCCCACTCTAACATGTACTTATGACCATTAGGTATTTTTACCGACTATGTCGTTTTACTCATTTTAGCTTAAAATCGCTTCGCACAAGTCGTTTAACATAAGTTCAAGCTTCATATTCTACCCTAAAGCATCAAAACAAACACATTTCACTTATGGGTATTTTTCCAAATATGAACCCTAGGTTAAATTATTGCTAGAATAAGCTAAATCAAGTTATCGGGACTTCAAAATGTAAATAACATTAAAAACGGGGCTTGGAATCACTTACTATGAAGCTTGGAAGCTTGAAAAAACCCTAGCTATGAAGAACTCTTGAAATTTTGGCCTAATGGAGAAGATGGGCACATTTTGCCATCTTTTTCCCTTTTTTAATCTTTTAATTACCAAATGACTAAAATATCCTTTATTAAAACTTTAGTTATTTTTATCTATGTATGTCCATTTTTGTCCATGAAAACATAATGGTCTAATTTTCATTTAAGGACCTCTACTTCAATTTAATCCTTTAGTATCTAAAACTCATATTTATCAACTTTTACAATTAAGCCCTAGTAGGCAAATTAAGCGTGCTATCTATAAAATTTTCCATTGATACTCTAACACATGCATCTAATCACTCGATAAATTATAAAAATTAATCAAAATAAACTTTTCTATCTCAGATTCATGGTTTTGCAACCATTGTTCTGTTTAGGCCCTATTTTGGGATGTTACATTTCTCCCCCGTTTAGGGATTTTCGTCCTTGAAAATCTTACTTGTGAAAAGATTTGGATATTTTTTTTGCATAACCTCTTCAGGCTCCCATGCCATGCCTATTCCATAATACTTTCACAAGTGCAATACTTTTATTCCTTAGTTGCTTAACATCTCGAGCTAAAATCTTTACCGATTTTTAACCATAAGTCATATCTTGCTAAATCTCAACCTCTATCTGTGAAATCACATGTGAAGGATCAGAACGGTAACGACGTAACATAGACACATGGAACACGTCATGAATCTTCTCTAACTCTGGTGGCAAAGCAAACCTATATGCTAATGGTCCAACTATTTCAGTCACCTCAAATGGTCCAATAAAACATGGACTTAGTTTGCCTTTCTTGCCAAATCTAAAGACTTTCTTCCACGGGGATACTTTCAAGAACATTTTTTCACCAAATTGATACTCAATCTCTTTTATTTTCAAGTTTGCATAAGACTTTTGTCTATTTGAAGCTACTTTCAAGCAATCCCTGATAACTTTCACTTTTTCTTCAGTTTCTTTAACTAAATCAACCCCGTAAATCTGATTTTCTTTAAGCTCTGTCCAATACAAAGGTGTTCGACATTTATGTCTATACAAAGCTTCATAAGGTGCCATTTTCAAACTCAACTGTTAACTATTATTATAAGCAAACTCTACCAACAGTAAATATTTCTCCCAACTACCTTGAAATTCTAAGACACAACATCTAAGCATATCCTCAAGTATCTGAATAACTCTCTCTGACTGACCATCAGTCTGAGGATGGAAGGCTATACTAAAACTCAACTCTGTGCGCAAAGCTTCCTGTAACTTCTTCCAAAACTGCAAACTGAATCTCGGGTCTCTATCTGAAATAATCGATAATGATACTCCATGTAGTCTGACTATCTCTGAAATATATAACTCGGCCAACTTGTCAAGTGAATAATCCATACAAATTGGAATAAAATGAGCCGACTTCGTTAGCTTATCAATCACAACCCATACTGCATCTTTCTTTCTCAGTGTCAATGGCAATCCTGTCACAAAATCCATGGCAACTCGGTCCTATTTCCACTCAAGAACTAACACATGCTGCAATAAATCTGAAGGTACCTGATGTTCAGCTTTTACCTACTGACAGATCAAGCATCTAGAAACAAACTCTGAGATATCTCTCTTCATTCCTACCCACCAATACATTTTCTTCAAATCATTATACATCTTTATACTACCTGAATGAATAGACAAAGAACTACTATGTGCTTCCTCTAAAATATTTTGAATAAGCTCATCATTTTTAGGTACACATATCTAATTTCTGAAATTAAACAACCATCAAAACTGATCTAAAAATCTGACTCTATACCCGACTCACACTGAGCTCTTTTGGCTTGTAATTCACTGTCATCTTTCTAAACTTCATAAATTTCTTCAAGAAACATTGGCTTAGCTCTTAATTCAGCTAAGATAGAACCATCATCTGATAAGTTTAAACTAGTGTTCAAAGCTTTTAATGTAAATAAAGATTTTATACTCAAAGCATCAGCAACTACGTTTGCCTTACCCTGGTGATAATCGACCACTGGTTCATAATCTTTAATCAACTCTAGCCATATTCTTTACCTCAAGTTCAAATCTTTCTAAGTCATCAAGTATTTCAAACTTTTATGATCAGTAAATATTCAGCACTTCTCACCATACAATTGATGTCTCCAGATTTTCAACGCAAATACAATGGTAGCTAGATGATCGCCTGATTTCGTGATAGGTTTTAAATATTTATAATTAATCGTTCTTGAAACTAACTATTATCACGATGTAGACAAGTGTACCTATTGAACAGTAGTATAGTTTTAGCAAGACTGGATTGTCGAACCCAAAGGAACTAAAAGTACTAGTAATGACTCTCTTTTTATTATCTAGCTTAAGAATAGAGAGGTTTTTATTTTAACTAACTAATTATCTAAACTAAGAATTCATAGAGAATAGAATTGGGGAATTGCTTTTGGGAAAATCAATTAAATTAAGACAATACCTAAGGAAAAATCCACTTAGACTGTACTTGTTATTCTAGCTCCGAATCGGACGATTTATTCATTTAACTTGTCCCGTAGAGATCCCTAAGTTATGTTATTATCCCTATTCAAGACTAATAACATCTAATCCCTAGATTGAATAATTGAGACCTTTCTCTAATTAACACCCTAGGGTTGCATTAACTCGATCTATGAATCCCCTTATTAGGTGTCACCCTAATTCGGTAAAATCTTGTCACCCTATGTCTAGACGCGCAAACAACTCCGCTTAATTATGACAAATGTACTCTTAGACAGGATCTATTACTCCTCTGAATAAGAGCTTATCTTGAATCAGTATCCTGGGATATCAAAACAAGAATTAAGAACACATAATTAAGA
The DNA here is from genome assembly GCF_007990345.1 of Gossypium hirsutum. NCBI lineage: Eukaryota > Viridiplantae > Streptophyta > Magnoliopsida > Malvales > Malvaceae > Gossypium > Gossypium hirsutum. The sequence goes on from NC_053435.1 coordinate 68,345,148, forward strand.
ACAAGTTAAATATTTATCATACAATTCAGAAAATAATAACAAGATTCGTCTTAGGTTTCATTCCCCTTAGGTATTTAGGGGTTTTAGTTCATAGCTAAATAAGAAAACATCTCAGAATAATAAAGGATACAAAACATAAAGAAAACCCAAAACTCTTGATGGGGAAATGGAGGACAGATCTTCAGTCTTGATGTTGAATCCGGCTTCTGAGATGGATCAATCAGCTTCCTTGTGGTAATTCCTTACTCCCTATTTCGTGTCCCCCTTTTCTTCCTCCTCTAAGGTGTATTTATAGGCTCGGTAGGGACACACCCGTGTGCGATTACTTCTGGCCGTGCTCGAGCCTGCAAAATCGACACGGCCGTGTGGTCTACTCGTGTGAGGAGGTCCAGGCCATGTTGATTTCGTACTTTGGCCCATTTTCTTCGTTTTTGGCTCGTTTCTCCTTCCTTTCGCTCTCCTATGCTCTCCTAAGTATAAAACATGAAATTAAAGAATTAGGAGCATCGAATTTACCAATTCTAATGGGAAATCATCCTTAAAATGCGTTAAACATGAGGTAAAATTATGTATAAATTACGGTTTATCAAATACCCCCACACTTAAGCATTTGCTTGTCCTCAAGCAATATTCTCAACTCATAATCAAAATAAATTTTTCTCAACTTATAATTTCAATCGATAATATCACAAAATAATCCATAGGTAATCATACATTGAGAATTCAACTAAAAGAACATAAAAGTTTCAAACATTCCAAGTTGAGTATTTAATCATGCAAATATAGGTGTTTCCCCTCATCTAAGTAGTTACCTTTGATTAAGAATATCACAGAGTTTCACATCCTCACTAAAGATTCACTCAAATCACTCGATGTGTTAAAGGACAATAAATGAAGCACTCAACAGTCAATAATGAAAAGTTATTAACATAGGCTTGCATGAAAATCAAATCTCCAATACTATAATTTAAGATGATACATCAATCAAAAGGTCTTTAGAGGGTTGTAATGAGGCTTGGTTAGGGGGTGTGGTCACAAGCTGAAAGAAAGGGTTAGAATTGACATTGAGTTGAAAAATTACTTAACTAGAAAAATATTTAATCATCACTTACGTACAACATAACTCCTTATCTGACTATGGAATTTAAATACTGAAGCTTACAAACAGAAGATCACTACTAATATGTATACATGTTTTTTTTTTTAAGAACAAGTTAAATAACATAGACTAACTATTAAGAACAAGACATAGCTAAGCAATTTATTCAACTCAAATCTCGACAAAAATAGGGATTAATTTAGGGGATTTTAACAATAATGGGTTAAGGGTTAATATTAAGGGTAATACAAGAAATGGGTTGTTAGACTCAAGGAGGTTTACTAGGGGTTAATCGTGGAGGTAGGCTTTTCATGGCATGAGTGGGTTAATCCTAAGTGCCACTATCATCTTGACATATCAAATCAAATGGTGTGGTCTTGACATGCACAATCAAGCAAGTTCTAGAATAATAGTTCAATACTAATGCACTCAAAGCAATAATAAAAGTGAGCATGAAAGAATTAATAGAAGCTCAAAAGGCAAAAAAATCTCACAAAAATTATGGCTTTTTGATGTTTAAAACTTGTGAATTCCAACTCAAAGTAATACCTAAACTTTGGGGAAACAACTTAAGATTTTAAATTCTTAAAAATCAACTTATCATGTTTGATTCTCTAATATCTTAATGTTTAAACAACCAATGCATAAATGCCTATGTTTTAATTCAAGATATATCAATCAACGTCATAAATCAATCAAAATTTATCCTAAATACGATATGAGAGCTTTTCAAGAGAACAAGGCTGTCATTCAGGGATTTTTCTGATACTGAAATAAATACCCCCCACACTTTATATGTACATTGCCCTCAATGTACAAAGATAGATATTAGAATATAAAAATAAGATAGGGAGAGAAGTGAAACTTCCTATATGATGAATTCCTCAAACTGGAGTTTTGGAGAGTAATCATGCAAAAGTTGAAGAGGATATTCTAAGGGTGGCAGAGGTTCATTAGTCCATAAGTCTTGCGCCAAAAGAATATTATATCTAGTGGTAGCTATGGTCGTGGTCAATCAGGACATGGCAGTCGTGGAAAACCTTTCTCGGTGGGTTTTTTTTTAGTTCCTATGTGATGATGAGCTTAAGAGCTCTATATAACTGTGATAAAATCAGGAACTTTTTAGGGGATATTAGGAATAATAATTACTCATAAAGAAATAACTGAAAATGATAATTAAAAATAAAATTCTAAAATCTAATAAAATAAAATGTAGTTTTAATAAAAATTGAAAACATAAAATAATAAATAAATGTTTTTAAACATCTTCATCGCTGGATGGTTCGCGAGGTGGGACTGGTGATGAGATGCGGAGGTGCTAACAAATCTGCTGTAGAGTAGCATCAATGTTGTCAAATTGTTGAAAACACTGCTGTTCGAATCGAGTGAGGCGCTCAGAGATGTCAGCATATGAAGCCACCGCATGAAATGGACGAGAGGGTGGTGGTGGCTGAGTCGGTGGGTCCTCGTGCTGTGGAGGGACATCATCAAGGATGTCCTTGTAGGCCTCCTCCTCAGTAGATTGGGCGAGATGATATTGTGGAGGGTAGGTTCCTTGGCGCTTTTTTATCATCCTCATGCTAAGGATGCTCGAGATGCCTTGTGGAGACATCTGGCCAATGAGGGTTAAGGACGATTCTTGGACTGCGGTGCTGAGGAGCCCGAAGTGTCAAGCCAATTGCGTCACATAGAGGCCAATGGAGATGACCCCCTTCCTATGCTGCTCCGTCTAGTGCTGAATCGCAAGAGCAATGAAATAGGCAAGGTCGATGACGTGGCCATGTGACACCATAAAATGTAGGCGTCATGGGAATTGACGATGCCAGTGCTCTCTCGCCTCTCAGTTATCGTGTGAGCCAAAATGGGGTGTAAGTACCTCAGGGATGGTGGGAGAACTGATGCCTTGGAGTGGCTAGGATTGTAGGAGGCAGCGCCAAGGGCCAAAGTGTGCCAGCACTTCGAGGGAAAGAAGTGTATGTGGCGAGTGAGAGCATGTAGTTCATTCTCCTTCTTGAACTCCACCATATATAAGCCCAACACCATGCTGAATTCTGGGACGCTGAGCTGGCAGATTAATCCACCTAAGCAAAATTGGATCGTGCCGAGATCATCGTAGTTCGTCATTATGGTCTGAATATGCAACGTTGAGCATAGTTCCATAGTGAGCTCGAGGTATGTTGGCTCAATGATCCCAAAGAACAGCTCCCAAGGTTGGTGGTTAGGAGGGCCTGAATCGCATCAGCCAACTGAACTTGTTCTATCGCGGCCCAGTCGATGCAGCGATTCGTAATTAAAGGTCGGGCCCAGAGTATTTGGAATAGTTTTTCTTGGGGCCTGATGGGGAACCTCAGGAAAGGGTGACGAACTCCCATGGTAGGACCCGAAGAAGATGAGACTCCCTTCCTTTTCTTTGAAGCATGGACAGCGGCCTTTTTACCATGTGAAGACGACATTGTATACTTGCAAGTGGAAACATCAATTCATCTTGATGAGTAGAGAAGGAAAAAATATGACTAAATTCGAAAATAAAAATGCATAAATATGTTCAGCCGCAACTACTAAGTTTAACTAAAACAATAAGTTCAATGACCTATTTTTGTGGCATTGGCATGGTGATATAAGTAAAAATGGCAAAGAATGTAATGCAACATACTATATGAATGAATAGAAATGTCAACACAAAAGGCATGATTATTTCAACTATCCTAACCATGAATATTCACTTTTATCTAATTAAATGGAGCAGAGAAATCATGAAATGAGTAAGAATTCGAACATGAAAAAGATGATAACTTGTTCTATAAATGAAAATTTTGTAATAGGAAGATGAAAATAACATGAAAAATATAGATGACTATGATAAATAGCATTATAAATCAGTGAAATAAAAGAGAAAAGAGTAAACAAACGATAAAGGACAGAGATTCAGTGTCGAGAATGAAGTTAGGAGCAGCGCACGGGCATGGCAGGGAGGCCGTGTGGAATTACAGTGGCTAGGGTCAAGGTTTTCGAGTGGGGAAGACAATGAATAGTGCAAGGTATTTATGGATTTTGGGGCACACAGCCAGGTAACACACCCGTGTTCCCTAATTTCAGCCCATGTGATTCGTGAATTTTGAATTTGGGCGCGTCTGACATTTAGTCCATGCCCGTGTTCCTTAGGTGTGTGGGTGTACACGACCGTGTCTAGTGTTGTTCGCTTCTCCCACGCCTGTGTATGAAGACCCACGCCCGTGTCAATCTAACAGGTTCGACCACGGGTGCTGGACACGGGCGTGTCGCATGCCCGTGCTATATTAACAGGTTCACCCATGGTTCTTCCACACAAGCGTGTCTCACGCTCGTGTTGTTTTGGAAGGCTAAACCACGACCATGTCGGACAACCATGGCATTTTATCGTAGCCCGTGTTTGGGAAAATTGTTGCCTATTTTTACACAGCCCTAAGCACGCCCGTGTGCTTGGCCTTGTCTCAGTGGAAAACCTGTATTCAAGAGCTCTGTTAGTAAGTTTGGTGTTGAAGACTAAATCTTAAAAAAGTTAATACAGTTAGTGCTCGGGTTGCCTCTCGAGAAGCGCTTATTTATGGTTTAAGCTCGACTTACCTCTCCATTGAATGGTCATGGTGGTTCGAGGAGTTTATACTCCTCATTCCTTCATCAAAATAAGGTTTTAGATGGGAGTTTTTACCTTAAAAGTGTCGAACTTGGGATGACTCACCTCGATCGTACCGAATTAGAAAATGCTGAGTACCTTAAAAGGGATTTCTTAATTCGGTGTGGTAGTGACAATGTGGGGATCTGTGGCATCTAATAAGACTCTATCTCCAACCTTAAGTTGATTTGGAAAGGTATTAAGCTCATTCTTTCGTAGATTCAGTTTGTTGGGTGTACTCGATTTATACGTCCGCTATTCATCTAGCTCCTCGATTTGTAGCCTTCGATCTTCATGAATATGTCCTCTGCTACTGCTTGAGAATGGCTCATGTACTTCCTTCAGACTCATTTCCTATAAAGTAGGTGAAACCATATTGTCAGTTTTAGTAGAATGGGTTAAACGATCACCTTCAATTTTCGATGTGTTGCCAGAATTTCGAGCTTGAAGGGCGATTGTTTCGTCTCCCACACGGAGTGTGAGTTTACCTGTGCCAACATCAGTGATCTTTTTAGTAGTTGCTAAAAAGGGCCTTCCTAGAATTAAAGGAGTGTTGCTATCTTTTTCTATGTCTAGAACAATGAAGTCAATGAGAAATATAAATTTATCGATTTTAGCTAGCACATCTTCAATAATACCCCTAGGAAATCTTATAGTTTTATCTGCTAATTGAATGCTCATTCTAGTCTATTTGGGTTTCCCAAGACCTAACTGTTTGAACATTTTGTAAGGCATGACGTTGATACTAGCCCCTAAATCAGCTAATGCTTATTAACATCTAAACTACCGATTAAGCAAGGAATCGCAAAACTCCCTTGATCTTTTAATTTTTTCGGTAGCTTATTTTTTAGAATAGCTGAGCACATTGCATTTAGCTCCATATGTGATGCCTCGTGCAACTTTCACTTATTTACTAAAAGCTCCTTTGAAAATTTCATTGCGTTTGGCATCTGCGATAGAGCTTCAATAAACGGTAAGTTAATGTGTAAATTTTTTAAGAGTTTAAGGAATTTACCAAAATTTTCATTTGAGCGGTCTTTCCTTGTCACGTAAGGGTATGGCACACGAGGTTTTTGACATTCACTGGTTTGTTTTTATTATGACCTACCTCACCTTGACCTTTGCTTACCACAGTTTCTTGCCTCGGTTCTGGTTCAGGCACAAAGACTCCTTTGTCACCTTGAATGTTAATTGCGTTAAGCTGTTCCCTTGGGTTGGGTTCAGTATTACTTGGCAAGCTACCTTGTGGTCATTCAGAGATTAGTTTGGAAAGCTGGCCTATCTGAGTTTCGAGCCATTGGATCGACACTTGCTGATTTTTAAGTGCTATCTCAGTGTTCTGAAAATGAGTTTCTAATACCGACATAAACTTTGAGAGCATCTCTTCAAGGTTCGACTTCTTTTCTTGTTGATAGGGTGGTTGTTGAAAACCCGGAGGATGTTGTGGCCTTTGATTTCCTTGACCGCCCCACGTGAAATTGAGGTGGTTCCTCCAACCTGCATTGTAAGTGTTACTATATGGGTTATTTTGGGATCGAGAGTTATTTGTTCCATTTATTAGACTTGTTCCTCCTTGATGCTAGGGTTGAAGGGTTGATACTCAGTGCATGCTCCTCCTCCATTCGTTTCGTACCTCATTACTGGATGTACCGAATCGACATTATAAACGCCTGCTATTTTAGTTGGTTTATGTCTACTGTTTTAGTTGGTTTAGTCCTCATGACTTGCCACTAATAGTTATTCAATGACATCTCCTCTATAAACTCATAGGCATCTTCAGGTGTTTTATTATTGATGGTTCTGCCAGCAGTTGCGTCAACCATTTGTCGAGTCGAAAGATTCAGGCCATTAGGGAACGTTTGACCCTGTAGCCAAAGCGGTAACCCATGGTGAGGGTACCTTCTCAGTAAGTCTTTGTATCTCTCCTATTCATCGCAAAGTGTTTCTCAGTCCATCTGCACAAACGAAGAGATATCATTACGTAATTTAGTAACTTTAGTCGACGAAAAATATTTTAATTGAAATTTTTCGGTCATTTGTTCCCAAGTAGTGATTGACCCTCGTGGTAATGAGTTCAACCACTGTTTAGCTTTGTTCCTCAATGAAAAAGGGAATAACTGAAGATGAATGGCATCATCAAGAACACCATTAATTTTAAATGTATCTCATATTTCTAAGAAGTTTGCTCAGTGAGCGTTGGGATCCTCATCCTGCAAACCATCAAACTGAACAAATTGCTGTATCATTTGAATAGTGTTAGGTTTTAGTTCAAAAGTATTTGCAGCTACAGCAGGTTTAACTATGCTCAATTCAGTTCCTTTTAAAGAAGGTTTAGCATAATCATACATAGTGCGTGGAGCAGGATTTTGATTAACTGCAATTGCAGGAGGTAGCTGATTGTCTTGGTTTTCAGCCATCTCTTCAGTTGGGAGTTAAGTATCATCCTCTTGCTCGTTCTCTATGTATCTTAAGCTTCGCCTTATTTCTCTTTGGTTTCTGCGAACTATGCGATCGATTTCTTCGTCAAAAAGTAGTGGTCCTGATGGGTTTCTTCTAGTCATAAACTATAAAAAGCTGCCAAGAGAAAGAAAAAGTAAATTAATAAATAATAATAATAATAAATTAAATTAAATTAAATTGCAAGAAAAATAAATGGCTAAAGTAATAAAAATTGAGCGTTCCTAATATCTTACTTCCCCGGCAAAGGCGCCAAAAACTTGATCGCGTGATTTCGTGATAGGTTTTAAATATTTATAATTAATCGTTCTTGAAACCAACTATTATCGCAATGTAGGCAATTGTACCTATCGAACAGTAGTATAGTTTTAGCAAGACTGGATTGTCGAACCCAAAGGAACTAAAAGTACTAGTAATGACTGTCTTTTTATTATCTAGCCTAAGAATAAAGAAGTTTTTGTTTTAACTAACTAATTATCTAAACTAAAAATTCACAGAGAATAGAATTGGGGAATTGCTTTTAGTAAAATCGATTGAATTAAGACAATACCCAAGGAAAAATCCACCTAGACTGTACTTGTTATTCTGGCTCTAATTCGGACGATTTATTCATTTAACTCGTCCCGTAAAGATCCCTAAGTTATGTTATTATCCCTATTCGAGACTAATAACGCCTAATCCCTAGATTGAATAATTGAGACCTTTCTCTAATTAACACCTATGGCTGCATTAACTCGATTTATGGATCCCCTTATTAGGTTTCACCCTAATCCTGTGACACCCGTAATTTGACCCTAGTCGGGAAGTGGTTTCGGGACCACAAAACCGAGTCATACTAATAATTAGCCATCATATTTGATGCTTATTATATGTATATATGCATGTGTGAAAATTTCATGTTTGAATTTTATTAATTGTAAGTGAATTTTATTAAATAGGACTTATGTGAGAAAATTTAGAAATGTGCTAGGCAAATGTGAAGTGGCCTATTAATGCATGTTATGAAAATGATGGGTTTGCATGTCAAATTACCCAAAATTTGAGCTAGTGGCCGGCCATGCTATGGGTGGAAACATGTTGGGAACATGTTGGCTTAGTGTGTTATGTTAGAAAGAATAAATAAAGGGTTAGTAATTAAGTAATGAAAAGGGAGGGGTGATGAAAACAAAGTTGTCTCATCCATCCCCCCCTCCATTTGCCGTAACTAGACAAAGAAAAGAAAAAAAAAAGAAAGGGTGTTCATCCTTTAACACCTTGGCCGAAAATTTGAAGGAGGAAGGAAGAAGAAAGGTTGAAGAGATTCGGCCATGCATTTAACTAGGCTAAGGTATGTTTGATGATGTTCCATGAGATGCATGCATGTTTTAGTTGTTAGTTTGAGTTCTACCTAGCCCATGGTCTAAATCTTGCTATGTGATGGAGATGATATTCGGCCATGGGTGTTGTCTTTCTTGGTTGGTGTTTCGATGTTGTGGTGATGAGGCATGAAGATGATTGAGCTTGAGTGTTTAATAAAAAGGTTTGGATGTGAGAGTGTGTGAGGAGTAGAAATGAGGGGTCTTAGCAACTTCATGAAGGTTCGGCCATGGTGCTTCAATATTGCACTTGTGTTTAACCCTAGGATTAATTAGTTATATGGTTAGTATGGATATGGGTGACCGAATATGAGAGCATGAATAGATGGAGAGTTTGGTGAATCGATATGTGGTAAATGTTAAGTGTTAAATGAAATGGAAATGATAGATTAATGTTGCACATTCGGCTATAGTTAGGCATGTTGATGATCTTATCTTGACTTAGATAATTAGGCATAAAAGGGTGGTAATGAGGTTGAGGTTGTTGAATGGTTAGTTGGGTAACAAATGAAGCATTCGGCCATCACTTGGGAGCTTATGTGATGTTGAGTTTAAAATTAGCAAAGGTGATTACCGAATGTCCAAGTATGCATATGCATGTGTGATTAGATTATTGATAGTATGGTAATTGCATGAGGTTATTAGTCGAATAGCTAAGAACATAAAGTAGCAAGATGAAAATTTTACCATGTCGTTACGTATGTCATAAAATCATTAAAATGTGGATACCAATATATGTAGCAAAGCGGTTAAATGAGTTAATTTATTTGTTTAAGCTCAAGACTCTAAAGGAGAGGCGTCCAACAAGGGAAAATCGAAGGTCATCGAATAGCCGCCGAAATTGTTCGACCACATCCGAGGTAAGTTTTAAGCGATTAAACGTTGAGTAAATTCAATTATAATAGGACATGATGAGTTGATTTAATAAGATATGATGTGGCCATGATATGTTCTAAGCTCAAATGGTAAGTTCTTAAGTGTTTGAGCTTGGGAATTCAAGGGTAATTTGAAATAGTCTGCTTAGGACAGCAGCAATAACGTGAATTTAGAAAATCACCATGAATTTATGGATTTGAATTAGAGGCTGAATGAGACATGAAATTAAAGCTTAATGAGTCTAGTTTCTTATAAAAGAAACCGTGTAAGCAAAGGAATTTCCAATAATGAGATATTTAAAGTTGTGTGAGACGGTGTCAGAATGACTCCGAAATCCCCTGTTCGGTTTTTAGAAAATCATTATAAATTGTACAAAAATGGTTATAAGATAAAATTTATATGCTTAGACTCCTTAATGAGTCTAGTTTCAAATGAAATCAAATACAACACATTTTGAATTCTGTAAAATAAGAAATTTGATTCTTAGTGAAGAGTGGTCAGATTAGTCAAACAGTGAAACAGGGGAAACTTTAAGAAAAATATGGTATTGATTGGCCAAACCTAAAACTCTGGAAATATTATGGATGGAAGATATACGAGTCTATATTCCGGAAAAATTAACGGAAAGTGATTTGGAGTTTTGTAGCTCCAGTTATAAATAATTTAGTGACTATTGCTCAGGAAAAACAGCTTGTGCTGAATTTGAGATTATGTTGTGAACCTTGATAAACTTGTTTTAGTTGCTCTTAAGCTATTGATTAAACCCATACTTGAATTCTAAATCGTGATATTGTAAGTTTATGAGTATTCGAATATGAAATGATAGTAAGGCCTAATGGCCGATGTGATGAATGTGAAAGTGTATATATGTGATAAGGCCTAATAGCCGATGTGATGAATGTGAAAGTGTATATATGTGATAAGGCCTAATAGCCGATGTGACGAATGTGAAAGTGTATATATGTAATAAGGCCTAATAGCCGATGTGATGAATGTGAAAGTGTATATATGTAATAAGGCCTAATGGCTGATGTGATGAATGTGAAAGTGTATATATGTGATAAGGCCTAATGGCCGATGTGATGAATGTGAAAGTGTATATATCTAATAAGGCCTAATGGCCGATGTGATGAATGTGAAAGTGTATATATGTGATAAGGCCTAATGGCTGATGTGTGAATGTGAAAGTGTATATATGTGACAGGGCCGAGTGGCCAACGTGATGGATGTGAAAGTGCATAAATGTGATAAGTCCCAAAGGGCATTTGTGTCAGTACTATATCCGGGTTAAAACCCCGCAGGCTTTATGCGAGAATATTATCACTGATTAATGTCCTTAAGCTTCGTGCTTGTACTATATCCGAGCTCTAAAGACCCGATGACTACGTGTGGGGATTTTGTCCGGGTAAGACCCGATAACTTCGTGTGGAGATTATGTCCGGGTAAGACTTCGTAATAAGAATTGCTTATAAATATATTCAATGCGAAAGGTTAAACAGGCATGTACTCCAAGTTTATATGTGAGCTTGATTTGCACTAAATCATAAGGTAGTTATGTGATGCATACGAGAGCAATCTATGAGACTATTCCTATGATTATGTGACATCGGATCAGTGTGAGAGGTGATGTGAAATCATACGATATATCTATGTCACATGAGCTCACTTTTATGTGAAAGTTTATCTGTCTATTGTATATGATGAGATGTGCATATTCGGTAAAGGGATGGTATGCCCGAAGGAAGAGTGAAATAAAAATACGAACAACTATGTTATAATTTTATTGTTATCTGTTGACACTGCTTAAAACTTTCTAAGCATTGTAATGCTTACTCCGTTTACTCTGTTTCCTCTGTTTTATAGATCTCATTGCGAAGCTACAGGCTCGGGGATCGTCAGCAACTAGTCACACTATCACTATCCACTGTTTGGTACTGCTATGTTTCAGATTGTCTTATGGCATGTATAAAATAGACTAGTGGCGGAAGAATATTTTGGTTAATGTATATAGCCATGCGAAAATGGCTTATATATGTTTGAGCATAATGTTATAATCATTTGGTATGGAATGGTTAATCACTATCATAATTTGTGCTATTTATGCTAAAAGCGCTAGTTGAATCATGGAAACTATGAAATAGGTAAAGTCTACCTTAAAGGCAGATGCTGGCAGCAGCAGTGATATAGATTTGGGAAAATCACTAAAAACAGTAGGATTGGAATTAAATAACGAATAGATTATGTAAACGAACCTTGACGAATCTATTTTCATAGGAAAGTAACGAAACGATCATATGGATAGTATGTTAAGAGATATTCAGGTTGTCGTGAGACAGGGCCAGAACGGTTTCTGGATTAACTGTTCCGACTTTGGAAATTCATTATAAATTAACCAGAGATAATTAGGAGTCATTCCATACATTTATAGATTCCTCTCTGAGTCTAGTTTCTATAGAAACAAACGGCATCAGTATTGAAGCTCTGTACAGTGAGATATCCAAGTCGTAATGCGCAAAGGTCAGTGTAGTCGATCCCTGTAACATGGGAGACTTTGACTAATAAACTGTACTAATTGGCCCAACCAAAAATTCTATAAAAAAATAGTTAGATGGGCATATGAGTCTAGTTTCAGGGAAAATTTACGGAACTGGATTTCGAGTTTCATAACTCAAGATATGATTTTTAAAGCCACTAGTACGCAGACTGGCAGCTTGTCTGGGAAATTTTTTTTTTAGTGGTTTGAAGTCTGTTAACACCTCGTGTTCGACTCCGGCGACGGCCTCGGGTTCGGGGTGTTACATTTGATTGGTATCAGAGCTACGGTTTAGTCGGTTCTAGGACTAACGTAGCACGCGTGAGTCTATTTATACATGCCATAAAGTGATAAAATGATAGTGTGATGATTTTTGGCTATTAAAATGTGTTTGCTGTATTGTAATGAATCTTGATCCCGATCGAGCTGTAGCAAGCTTCTGACTATGAGAATTTGCGATATAACTTCACTTAGATATGCCTAAATTATTAAGTTGATCAGGTACGTATCATGTACTCGTATTTGAATTTCGATTTGGATTGAATTATAAGGGTATGAGTGATGCAATTTTGAAGGAGTGTTATGACTATAAATGTGATTTTTGTATGTGGCCATGGAACTGGAAGTTGAATGGTCGATAAGCATGTTGTGTTTGTATTCAAGTAATGTAAATGATATACTAATGTGTATTGCTATATGTGTATATGGATGTAGAGACGAAATTGTCGAATGTAAAAAGGCAGTGAAGCGTATAGAGTGGTTGGTTTTCAGCACTAAGTGTGCGGGCAATAAGTGTTCACGGTTGTGTGATTGGCACTAAGTGTGCGGGCAATAAGTGTTCACGGTTGTGAGATTGGCACTAAGTGTGCGGGCTTGAGATGCATGGCACTAAGTGTGCGTGGTTGATTATTAAGCACTATGTGTGCGAACCCACTATATATATATTTTCTATCAATTATTTATATTAAAGGTGCGACCTTACCGAGTCGATTTCGGACAGCGGAAAGGGGTAAGTTCTTGAGTAATAGAGCTTAAATTATGATTTGATTAGATCATGTTTTAAGCAAATCAAAATCATGCTCTTTGTGTGTGGCTATTGAGCCGAAATTGCAAAAATGATAAGTGTCTTGTGTTTGAGTTTTGCTAATGAAAATGAAATACGAATGTGTCATGAATTATTGTTAAATGTGCATGGTTATTTGAATGATGTCCGAGCTAAGTCCCGAAGGCTTTGTGCTAAGTGACCATATCCGGACTAAGATCCGAAGGCATTGGTGCGAGTTACTAAATCCGGGCTAAGTCCCGAAGAGCATTCATGCTAGTGATGTATCCGGGCTAAGTTCCGAAGAGCTTTCGTGCTAGTGATATATCCGTGTTAGATCCCGAAGAGCAATCATGCTGGTGACGTGTATTCGGGCCTTCATGCCTAGTAGGCTTCGTGCCGGTAATTTGAGCAAAGTTTAAGTATTCATTACTATACGAATTCAAATTTAAATGAGATGATATGTTTAAAAGTGTACATACATGATGTTTATAGACTTGGTTAAGTCATATCAATGTGTATTAACGAATGAATAAGAGCACTATGTATGTGAATAATTAGAGGCACTGTGTGTGTGCGAATTCCTTTAACCGAGCACTATGAGTGCGAGATCGGTCAGTGGGCACTAAGTGTGTGAAGTGGAATTCATGTAAGACCTCATTTGGGACGAAGGCATTGATTTGAGATAGTGTGTAAGACCATGTCTGGGACATGGCATCGGCTCGATATGTGAGAATATGTAGGACCATATCTAGGATATGGCATTGTAAGAGCTATATGTGCTATTGCTGAATGGACACTATTTGTTAATCTTGTTCAAGAAATTATTTGATTAAGTTTCGACATTCGAAAGTTTGAAAGAATTTTGATGAATGTTGATAATTTTGGTTATACGAGTTATGCGCTAGAATAAATCTCATGCCAGAGTATTATATTAGGCTTTATGCCTATTCGACTATATACGGGTAACGTTAACTATCATTGAATGTGCTAAATGAACTAAATGTTCAGGTACGTGGAAGTTGACTTTCTTTTGGAAATGAGTTAAGTTGAATATTGAGATGTGATAAAGTTATAAAGGATATTTATTGGGATGTTTGAGTATATGTGTACTTTCGGTTAGGTTACAGCTTATTTATGAATGAAAACATGAGTTACAAATATGTGGGTTGATGACGTGAATTATACATGTTAATATGTGTTTGAATGCATTTGTGAATTAAATTAAGTGATTATTGCTTCTGAAATCAAGAAAATGAGATATATGTGCATACTTGTAAAATGTTTATGTATTTGTTTAAGATAAGAAAATGATTTACAGATCGATGCGAAATCAATAATGAATACAATTGCATCGATGAGCTAATGTTTATATGAATATAATCAATAAGAGGACGTTATCCTAAATATGCATCGGTAGAAATTTTCGGGAACGAAAATCCCTAAAGGGGGGAAGAGTTGTGACACCCTAATTTGACCCTAGTCGGGAAGTGGTTTCGGGACCACAAAACCGAGTCATACTAATAATTAGCCATCATATTTGATGCTTATTATATGTATATATGCATGTGTGAAAATTTCATGTTTGAATTTTGTTAATTGTAAGTGAATTTTATTAAATAGGACTTATGTGAGAAAATTTAGAAATGTGCTAGGCAAATGTGAAGTGGCCTATTAATGCATGTTATGAAAATGATGGGTTTGCATGTCAAATTACCCAAAATTTGAGCTAGTGGCTGGCCATGCTATGGGTGGAAACATGTTGGGAACATGTTGGCTTAGTGTGTTATGTTAGAAAGAATAAATAAAGGGTTAGTAATTAAGTAATGAAAAGGGAGGGGTGATGAAAACAAAGTTGTCTCATCCATCCCCCCCCTTCATTTGCCGTAACTAGACAAAGAAAAGAAAAAAAAAGAAAGGGTGTTCATCCTTTAACACCTTGGCCGAAAATTTGAAGGAGGAAGGAAGAAAAAGGTTGAAGAGATTTGGCCATGCATGTAACTAGGCTAAGGTATGTTTGATGATGTTCCATTAGATGCATGCATGTTTTAGTTGTTAGTTTGAGTTCTACCTAGCCCATGGTCTAAATCTTGCTATGTGATGGAGATGATATTCGGCAT